>NW_024582687.1:444631-623257 GCF_018398535.1 Haplochromis burtoni | reverse complement strand
TCTCTTTATCACCTATTCAGGTTGTAAATCATGTTTTTAAAAAGTAACTAAGTAACTAAGTAATTAATTACCTTTGAAAATAAGTAATCAGTAAAGTAACGGGATTACTCTTTTGGGGAAGTAATCAGTAATTACTGATTACTTTTTCCAAGTAACTTGACCAACACTGGTTACACCCAACAATGCCGCTGCCTACCTGAATGTTATTACTGACCGTGTAAATCCCTTTGTGCCAACAGTATACCCAGTATATCCAGTAAGATAGTGAATGATGTAAAAAAGTTCAGATCATCTCAAGCCGGTTGAGCATAACAGCGAGTTCACTTTACTCAGATGGCTCCTCAGTCATCAGATCTTTATCTGTCATACAGAGAGAAGGACACAAATGATGTCACAGGACGTTCGGCTGCAATATTATAACGGCCTCGTGCACATTAGGTGGTACTCAATTGTAATGGAAAACAACCACGACTGAGCAGAGTTAAGTTACTTCAAGTCAAACCAAGTATGTGCTAGTGCAAAAGGGCTATTAGACTGCTAACTTCAACCACATGGGTTAGGATTAGAAGTCTCTCAGCCTGGTTCAGTCAGACCTCTCTTTCCATAAAAAAGGATCTTTTTCTGTCTACTGTTGGCTAGTTTTGCTCATACAAAATCATCTTATTTCTCTTAATATTTTAAGATCTTTACCACAGAAAGAAAGCAAGGATGACAGTTGTGAACTGTGGCATGCTTCAGGGCAGCTGTGCCTCAGGGTGGAGAATGAGCTGTCTATGGTCAGGTTAGCTGTTTCTCAAGGAACAGCTTCTCCACTGAATCCAAAACACTAACCCAATGCATCATGACTGTGCGAGTGTAACAGACATGGCTCTATATTTATGGAATCAAGAGTTTTATATGAATGAGTGAATGAAGCCTGAAGTGTAAAGTGCTTTGAGAGGTAGATAAGACTAGAAAAGTGCCATATAAATGCAGTCCATTTACACACCTATATAAAGAAGATTGAATCGAATGGTTCTTCACCGTTTCTGTAGTGACTGCCCTCTGACTGAAATAGCTTCCAGGGTTTCTATCAGTCAAATGCAGAGGAAGTGAGCCATTTTTCTTCACTCTTTCTTTAAAAACAACAACCCCCAAAGTGACTTCCTGGCTTAGCCAAGCTTGAGGAGAACTGAAAAAAAGATTAGGTATTACAGAAAACGGAAAACCAAAACAGATAGATGGAAAGACAAGTCACAAGTTCAGGCAGGAAGTGGAGGAAAAGTGGAGGAAAAGTGGAGAATGGCTGGTGCCATTAGGGACTGACGCTGTGTGAAGGTGACCTAGGATTACTCTGGTCCTATTCCACAATCTCACCCCGGAATCTGAAACTCATCGTCCAGTGGAATGAGCTCAGCTGTCCACACTGCTGAGTAAGTCTTTAACTGAACCCCCAATCTGCCCAGAGCAAAATGTAAGCTGGGACAGAGGATATTCTCTTTTTCCCCCAACAGAAAATGCACTGAATGTTAGTTTGCAGTAGATATGGATTACGTCATTTGATCAAAGAAAGTGTGGGAAGATTCCCCTGCACATATCATTTTGGGTTTTACTGCAGCTTCTGCTAGCTGATGAGGAAAATCTGTGCAGTGCACAAAACAGATTGAGAGTAGATAAAAACCAGATGAAGGTAATGACAGATTGTTAGAGCCGTTTATTATGCCACTACAGGTAATTTTCAACTTTTAATATGTTTAAATTAAAGATTTTTGCCCTAACAGAACCACTTGTCAATTTTAGAGTGGTCCTGAAGTTTAGATTTCCCATTTTGGAAAAGACATTCCCATTAAAAATTTAAATGTAGATATTACTAGAGCCTGCATGGGTTCTCTCTGGGTACTCTGGCTTCTTCTCCAAGTCCTGAGATGAATGGGTGGATGGTTGCATGGATGGATATCACCACATTTATAGATAGCCGCTGGTGGTGGTTCACAGATTGGTTTTGGTCAATGAAAATCATACTGGAAGATGAGATTTAATTCTTTTTATAATAATAACCCTTCATTTCCACCTGAAAAACGTCACCACATTTAGTCAGCAAAAGCTAAAATCATTAGTGACATATGTCTCGGTGTCATATTAAGTTTTAAGACTGTTGGCATGAGTAAAGTAGGCTTTTGAATTTGCTGCAGTCATCTGCAAAACATCTACTAAGTTTGAAGCAAATCAGTGGCTTCATGTTATATCAATATTATCATCCAATGTCGTTTACTTTGGCCTAGAAATGTGGTTAAGCAAACTTAAGAAGCCTTTTGAACTAGAATAGGGTCCACATCACCATGCCAGAGTGAGGTTTGGAGGACTAGAGCAAAACATTTCTACACTTAAACATCTGTCTATACAAAACTGTAAATCGGGGAGAAAATAATAAACAATGACTGTATAAAAGTGAGTAAATTTACACTATGTTACTATTAAAGTTACTACTAAGAATTATCAACTTGAACTTCAAATTTAAAACTAAAGAAGTGAAAAGCAACAATTGCTAAACCTGCTTTATTCAGGCATCCTTGTTATTTAACACGACACACACAGATTATCAGAACAAATTTCTTCGGGTTGCATTTTAGTACCAGACAAAGCATGGTCCAGCAGTTTGAGCAGTTTTCACTCCAGAGTAAAACGCTGATAACAAATAACATTGTTTAGTCAAACTCTAACATTTATTAAGCACTGGACTTATGACACTTGCATACACCTGCAACGTTCAAAATACATCAAATGATGAGATAGACAAAGAAAAGACGACCGGACAGAGATTCATGTTATGTCTGCAGCATGTGTAAATGTAAATAATGCATGCTGATAAAGGTTTATGGCTCTAAGCTTACAAGTAACTTTCTTGAAAAGAAAAATAAAGGTAACAGCAAGATCCTGTACCAAAGTCTGTCATATCAGATGAAGTCTGGCAAAGCCTCTGTGTCACTACATGTAGCCATCAAAACTGGCTTATTTTAGGATCTTTCCCTACTGAAAAGTCAGCAAGGCTGTCTAAAAAATCTTATACATCTCACATGTTGTCAACTACCCAACATCACTATCCTCCAAATGCCATCATGATCACAAGATACAGAAAATCATCTTTTTCAGCAGCACGACAGACTGGAAATCCATTCATTTCATTAGCAGAATAATGTTAAATACACCTACTGTTTTTTACGTTGATGAAGTGATTGAATTGGTGGTAAAAATTAAAGGTCTTAAATGAAAAGTGACAACCAGTTCAAGGTGCTCCAAAGGTTATGGCCTCACCTGTTGGGCAGTTTTCCCTCCATGTCCTCATTAACCTCTGTCAGCCAAGCTGCAGCATGCTTACTCATCACATCTCGCTCACTTGATTTCTTAAAATATCCTTCCAACCCATCCCCCCCAAAAAAGGACTTACCACAAAATCACGATTTAATCCTCCAACAATATAGCCTGTCCTATTTAAGAGCAGCTCATCTGGATCTCGCCAGCTGTCAATCTCTCTGGATCGAGGCATCAATTTAATGTGCAAATATAAATTAGAAATCAACAGATGTAACGGTAAGATACAGTTCGACTCTAATTGCTTTCTTGAGATTGTCAGCTTGTCCCTGGTTTCTGCTCGTCAATAATAAATACAGACCAAATATAAAAAAAAAAATAATTTCAAATTTTATCACACTATTAATTAGTTAGTGTTGCGTTTCCATTGCGCTCTGGTGATACATTAAATGTTAGTGTGCACACACATTTCACACGCACAGGCCTGAAAGACCATTTTTAGTAACTGCAATTAAATTTAGTTGCTGTTAATGAGATATCACCCACAGTCACTCCAAAAAAAATAAATAAAATAATAAATAAACTCTCCTGACTTTAGTTGGCTGGAGCCTGCATCCATCAGGAAGACTTACTGGCAAAGTAGAAAAGTGAGAAATGGGAAATCTGTGGCGAAAAACAAAAAGAGCTGATGGAAGAAGAGGGAGACAGAGTATTAGAATAAAAAAGAAAAGAGTCTGAGAAGGAGGAGTGAAATGCTGAACTGATACGGGCTAAGCAGGAGTCAAAGAGGTATTGACATGGCAGAAAGTGGGGAGAGCGGGGATTTACATTTCATTTGAATGTGATGATGAGCGGTGCGTGGAGGCACGGGGAGACGCTGCGGCAGGGGCCCCCATGGCCCTCTTATGGAGCTGCGTTCAACATAAACACATTTCAAACCCATCAATTCAAAGGGACACGCTCATCATGCGCTTGTTTGTCACTCGGTTCTGTTTCTCTTCAGCTCTCAATGCTTTAATTGCTTTGCTCATGCACAGGCACACGGGTGATGCACGGAGTCCGCCTGCACAGCAAAACATGCTCGCAGCATCACTCCTGTTTGTATGTGCGTGCTTTAATGTGCATGCTCGTGTTAAAGCTCAAGGGCAGATTTAATTAAAAAAAACAACTACTTCTTATTGTAATAGCGCTCTTGTTGGGAGCTGCAGCCTTCTCGTGGTTGAGTGTTGATTAATGAGATTATCATACGGTCAACTCCTTGTTGGTACCGCTGCTAAAGTACTGGCAGTAGATAAAGCAAACAGCTGTGGAAAAAAAGGAAAACAAAAGAGCTTTACGCAGCCTTCAGACGAAACACAGCGTTGTATCTAATGGATTCCTGCCAGCTTTTAAGTGAAGACAAGACAGGAGAAGATTTTTAAAGAGCAGAGTCTAAATCATGTTTTGTTGTTGTTGTTGTTAAAAAAACATTTGTTTCTGGGTTTTGAAACTGTGCTTTCAATATGATGAGAAATGACTGACTGACTGTAATGTGTTATACGCAAACCAAGGTCAAAACACTCTAGCATGATCGGATTTTTGAATAAAGAGCTTCAACTGTTTATTTTCTTCTAAAAGGCTATCTGTTTCTTCTTCTTTCTGCTACATAAAGGTCACTCTATGATTCTTCCAATCAACTTCCATCACAGTAATTTGAATTAAAGGGTAAATTGAAAGCAAATGCAGGACAAAAGCTTCTTCACATATTGCCAAACATCATGGTGACCTTGGTGCAAGAGCATCTGGACTTATTGTAAGGAATGCCAGATAGTGGAGAATAAAAAACATCACCTTATTTTTTTTTTTATAGTTTTTGACTTTGCTTCAAGGAATGGGAGAGAGGTCTAAAAAGTGAGCTTAAAAGTTTGGAGAGAAAGTTGGTGCAAACTACGCAAGTTGCACGTACAAAAAGACTTGTCAAGTGAGAATTTTGCTTCTTGCAACCAGAGACCATACAACGTTCAAGACATTTGGCAACATCGAGCAACTATTAGCAAAATAACCGCAGGCCAGCGAAGCCCGCGTGACCAGAGATAAACCTAAAGTGACTGTTAATAAGACCACAGGATATTGCTGATTGACATACGACCTGTTAACAAACAAATTTGTTGGTCACCCAGGCAACCAGGTCATGGAATGTTGCAAGCAGGCAGCTGATGCCCCGCAGCCATCGTGAGTAAATCAGCATGTATTAGCAGAATTGTTTTCTTTGTAAGAAACCCGTGTTGTTTCATTTCAGTTCATGCATTTCATTGTTACTGTATTCCAAACACTAAAATATAATCTGGGCTTCTAAATGTTTATTTTTTCAGTTTAGCTCCTTTGGCTCCTATTTGTTAGGAGTGCCCAATGCTGTGCCCCCTAGCTGAATTGCAGCCAACTTCTACAATGGACTTAAAAGGAAGTGATGGTTTTCCTAGACAGATAATTTAGCCTTTAGGGTTAAACAAACAATATTTAAAAAATATTGGATGAGCATGTCCACTGCTGAATTTCCGACCTTGGCTTCAGGTCAATCTGGATGTGAATTTTTTAGCTGCTTGGATAAATTTAAAGTATTCCTTTAAAAAGGTCCTGCAACAGTTTGCATTGGCATTTCTCCCTGATTCAAATGCTAAATATCTACATATTCAGGTATTTCCCTGTTGCCACTTTTGTTCCACATTTGTGTTTTCAGTATTTAACCCTAACCCTAGCATCTATAGCACCATAAAAGAACAACCAAAACTTTACTATCATCTTGATGATTCGTGGGACAGATTTACGAACAACCATAGTAACTCAATTTAAATAAGAAAAATGCTTAGTGGAACATAAAGTCTATGTCCATATGTTCTATCTGCATTTGCACCACAGATGGTTTTCTTTGCAGTATAAAATGGATAAGACGGGTTTGATTTAAGATCCATTCATTCATTTTCTTCCCCTTTCAATTTAACCTCACTGCAGTCCATCCCTGCTGTCACTGGGCAATAAATCTAGCATAGGGCTAACACAGAGAGACAGATAGTCATTCGTGCACGCAAGTAAAGCCAATTTAGAATCACCAGGTAATCGAGCATGCACTATCTTCACACTGTAGAGGGAAGTTGGAGTAACTTCATAGAAGATGCACACAGAAAGACCCAAACTGGGCAGTGGATTCAAACCCAGCACCTTATTCCTATAAAGTAACAGTGCTAACTATTGCTCTGATGAAAGGTTTTATGCGCAGCAGGCACAGACTTAGCACATAAATGTTCATTCATTGGTGGACTGGAGGGTCAGTCTGGCCTTTTCATATTCCAAAGTGTCCTCGGACATAATGAAATTGAATCCCATGTTTCTGTTGATAGTAGACGATCACCACAAACGTATTGGTTCAGACTATTAGTGATATTCTTTTTTCATGGGCATTGAAGGGGTGCTATCATTTCATTGGGCAATTTTTGCTCAGAATTAGCACCCCTTGTTTCTGTACACATCCAACATGTGCATAACAGTCATACAAAAACATATTCATCTTTTTGTTTTCTATTTGTGACGTGTGATTCGGTTGCTATAGCAATGAATACTTCTACAAAAAGTCAACATCTATTAATTTTGTCTAAACAATGTAGACACAAATCAGAGTTAGATCAATACTGACATGCTGGATCCTGGAAATAGTCTTTTGGAAATTACCTATCCACGTTTCACTTCAATTTGTTCCCTGATTGATCCAAATAGAAACAGAGTCGTGTGTTGGGTTTCTTCAGACTCTGCCCTGCATGAGATTTCCTCATAGTCACCCATTAGTTTAGGAACAAGAGCCTTCAGCTAACAAGGATTTTGGTAGGAACTCAATCATTTGTCTGTTTTCAATTTCTAGGGACTAAATAGCTTCTCTCTGCACATATTAAGCATTCCTAAATGGATTACTTTGTGTCTGCTCTTCCCTGGCTTAATAAATGTGCACTGTTTGACTTACAAAAGGACATTTTTGAATCAGGTACAAGGTTGTGATTGTCCAGACTTTTAACTATTTTACCACAAAAAGAAAAGTTCCATTTTTCCTCACGTATCACTTCTTGTCGTTACAAATTAAACATTTTGAGTAAACAAAGGTGTCAAATGAGGTGTTTTCCACTTAATATTTCACTGCCATCTTTAAGTATTTTGGGTGTTTTCATTTACCACAGCCTCTATCTGACAACGGAAATTAAAACCTGTCAGCATTAAGGAATGGTGTCTCTTAAAAAGCCTCCACCTCGCATGTGAAGGCAACAATTTTTCCTCATGCTGAGCCACATATATTAATTAGATCAATGGCCGGTCAGAAGGTACAGAAAATGTCGTTGCACAAATGAGCTTATTGAAATAGAACATTCTTTTTTCCCTTTGCCCAACCCCACTTTCAGTTAAAGCCAGTTTATTACAGTCGAAGTTACATTCAAACTGCTGCCTTTCTTCTTGTAATGTACTTGAACCTCTGGGCAATGAAAGCCAGTCCCCATGAAAGGCTTGCACACTGGGGTGCCGAACACCATGAAACACAGAATATCTTTAAAAGCATTTCCTTCTATTTCTGTGTCCCCAAAAACCTATAAAGGATTTGTCTGCTGACTGCCTCAAGACCTGTTCCAATTACCCAAGACCTCTGGTAGACACTATGTCAAGATGACATGCTTTTCAACTATTTTATATTTTTGTGGCATGCCTGCATGTTTACTGAACCAACCAAAAACAGTTAATGATAAACAGTCAAAAAACACACTGAATGAATAAAGAATGCCAGAAGTTAAATATGGTAAGGAAATACAAAAAATATAAAGCTTTAACTGGCAGGTGAGGAAAAAGGAACAACACCACAACAATGAGGTGCTAAGCATTCATTAACATATTTATTTTTTGCCATTTTAGATTTTGTTGTTCTTTATGAAAAACCAAAGAACTTTTGTGATTTGTGAGTTTTCATGTTCATGGTGGACACATCTTGGATCCTATCCTGGACTTTCAATGCACATTCCACATGAGAATTTCTGTGTATGTAGACAACAATAGATTCACAACAGAGCCAATTCATCATGCCATACAATACAGATTTTTTTTATAATTATCAATTCAAATCACAAACCAAAAGTAGACTGACTCTGTGGTCCTATTGCTGCTTCATGCATTGACACTGCCAACTGATCACATCCATTACAAGCACAACAAGATGGATTGATTCTTATATAGTACTTCTCTACTTTCTACCTGTTCAAAGGGCTTTATATCACGTGCCTCCTTCACACATTCATACAAGCACTTGCTTCTATGCTTAAGTTCTTTCACTCTAACATTCACGCACATTCATACAAGCAACTTGGGGTTAGTATCTCGCCCAAGGATATTTGAATATTTGGATCAAACCACCAACCTTCCAATCGGTAGATGACCCGCTCTACCTCCTCAGCTACAGCCTCCCCAACAAGAGCACTCAGAGAGCAACTCTCCCAAAGGGTGCGACTTTGACCTTGCTGCTATTGGTATCTACCATCACGCAAAATTCGAATGTGATATCTTGAAAACCATCGACACTAGACTGCAAACAAACAAACAAATGGAACCAATCACATACTTCTTCCCTTCCTATTCACTGCCCTCTAGCGTCCTTATGATTAAGTTACTATAATATTTAAGCAATTATGGTAAGTAACCATAAGTGGGCAAAACTACTATTTTGACCCTAAAATCTAAATTTCAGAGATGAAATCAATTTGCAACATAATAATAATAATAATATTTATAATGATCTTTGCTGACCTCCAAACATCTTAACATTCATTTTTCCAGTGTAATTTTTACTTTGTCTGATAGCACTTCTCTGGATTTTAACAGACTTGGGGCTTTATGCTAATGCATTAAAAAACAAAAGTAGTAGAATAACAATCAAGTCTACCAGTGCACAACATCAAAAAGATCATCGGAAACCCCCTGAAGCTAAAGATATTACTTTACTTATTCTGCAGTGTTGACTAAAGTAATGTCAAAGCCCCCATAAAGGAATGACCTGCTACACTCTATACTGTAGGTCAGCACAGCCACGAGGCAAGTCACAGGCCTGTAACCACCTTGAATAGCAGGCAGATTGTAGGCAGAATGGTGATTCACGAATTCATGACTGGAGCATGACATTTACTGCTGTGAAAATGCTGAGGTCATGGTGAGTGGGTTTTGGAAGCAGGAATACCATGACCACAAACTGTAGTGTCTCGTATTTACACCAAATAACAAATTTAACAATCAAAGCTTGGGGGGCTTTATCACAAATTACCAAGCTTGTATTCGGGGGTGGCTTTTTTTGATTGCCTCCAGTATTTCTGATGAAAATCACACCTGGAGACATACAAGTTTAGCCTGTCTCATAGTTGGGGTTTTGAATTTGTTAAATAGAGCGACAGTCTGTGTCATGGAATGAAAGAAATAATTCCAATTCACGGCTGAATAAAAATTTAAAGACTCCATAGAAAGAAAAACACACACACATAAAAAAATGTGACATTTTCTTGACATAATCCCATGCCGTCATCCTGTATCCTCCAGTTTTATTGACCTCAGCTAAGCTCTCCTTTTCTTACACGTTCTCTCCCTGACATTTATTTTTCTAAGGCCACTTTCGGTGTTTGGAATTTTTCCGCTTTTCTTATTCTTTTGTCAAGTCTGGAGTCAAAGTTACGGAAAAGGAAACTGTAGTGAAATGTCGAGAGGTGAGCGGCTCAACCTTTAGACATTTGCAGAGGTAATCAATCAGGTTGACAGTTGTGGCAAGAACGTTTCTCGTGTTGCCTGATGCTTGTAGGACACAGCAGCTTTGTACAAAGTAAGAAAGCAGTGCTCACAAAAATTAATTATTTTCAAAAACATCATCATAGAAAAGACCAATTAAGAAAAATGGGTCAAAACACGAGGTCGGCATGTAGCCTCTCTGCTCTATTACAGGCTGCAGGAACAGAAGTCTTTATCTGAGTAGGTCATTATCAATGGGCTATAAATCAGTGTGGGTTACACGCAGGCAGGATACAGGCTCAGGAACAAATAAAATAGCAAATGCTTGATTATGGGCATTAATAAAAGAGTGTCTAGTTTTGCCACCTGACAGCTGAGTAAGAAAGCTTCATGCTGGATGGTCTAATCTTATTAAAAATGAAAAATGGATTCAGCATTAATCAAAAGTGTCATCTTAAGCTCAAACATGTTTCCCTTTTCACTTTCTTTTCAAATAGAGGTTTACATGGAGCTGGCTGATTCCCAAATGAGTAAACAAGATTTCAGTTTTCAGTCTCACTCACTCTGGTAGATGTTTTAGAGCTATTAGCTTGCTAATAGCTCTACGACGTCAGATGATTAAGATATCAGCAAACCAGAAATTGCTGGTCAAACAATAACTTACTGGAGTCTTTTGGGGGTTCTAGAGAAACTACATCACAGAGCAGCATCAGCAGATGTGTGAATTTGCTAAACAGCTGATTCTTCTGTTGTGTGTCCTGTTCTGTTTGTATATGTGTTGTATTTTTGTTTTTTTTTTGCTGCTGATACAACCAAATTTCCCCTTGTGGGACAATTGAAGGATTATTCTATTCTATATTCACCATAATATGTAAAGTTTGTGACTTTTTGGTAACTTTCCATGATGATTATGGCACTTGACGGTCTACTGTAACTTACAGGTCAAGTGTTCACATAAACTAAATCAACAAAGGGATTCACGGAGCTCTAAAATCCTCTTTCCTTGTGTTTTAAAGGAAGGATTACAATGCAAGGAACACAGGGAAACAGAAGTGCAGTTAGGGCAGCTGGAATGTAAGTAGTGTTAAAAGGAAAATAAAAATATGCAGAAACTATCAGTGGCCACAGTGTCAATCCAGTGAGTCAATCCACAGTAGGAAACTATGATAGATTTGCCCACTATTGGAGCCAGCCTCAAGTGGCCACTAGAGAAATTGCAGCTTGCAGTCCTGAAGGTTGTCTGCTGAGTGAAACCAGCTCCTGGTGTGCAGGGCTGTGTGGAAATCAGCTTACCTAGAAAGGTGAAAAAGTCTGAGGAGGACTAGTGGGGATGTGGAGAAAGAAAATGGCTTCATGTATAACGCTAAAAGGAAGAGCAGGACAAATAGACATGTGATGTTGGACTGTGGTACATATACTCACAATGCCCTACTCTGCAGCTGTGCACACATTTTACAATAATGGAAGCAGATGTTAGTTAATAAAAAGTAGAAGCACTAAAAAGCTAAACTAATGTCTTCACCGGTTCAGCTGAAGATTTGAGCCCTTTGGGTTTTCAAAGGACCTTTTCTTGTGCACAATCACAATCTTTAAAGTTGAAGCTTATTATTTTTTCGTAGACCACAAACGTGTAGGATCAACTTCCTTTCATGTGTTTCTTCCAGTTCAGCCTCCTCCAGACATTTCCCTGCTGTTGTTTTATGATGATTGGTTTACTTACTCAAATCTGAAAGAAAAAGTATGCAGTTCATGGGGCTCTTTGTGGTTTGTTGTTGGGGAACAGCAATAATGACTTTCTGTTAGGAGTACTTAAACAAGCAACTATGTTGGTCATGTCTAAGTTATAACTCGAAGCAAACAGACAATATTGTTTGTGTATATATATTTGTAGAGGCAGGACATCAGATCATTAACTGGATTTTGTTTTCCTATGTGTAGTAAATATAAATACCATTCAGAACTCTTGCAAGCAGACAAAACTGATGAGGACGCATCTTCATTGGATACTTAATTGAAAAAGACTAGAAATTGTCTAAAAGCCTCTGTATGGTGCAATACACAACTACCAAGGTAAAGAAGTACAGAGGCATCCATGGTTATATTAATAAGCTACAAGACTGTAATTACCTCTGTTTGGGTTGTTGGTCCTTGTGGTTGGGAAAACAATTCTTACCAGGCATCGCCTGCATAATTGCCCAAAAAGTACCCAACACAAGATGTTGACAGTTCCTTGAAGTTTTATACATTGCAAAAGGAACCCATTAGAGTCTGATGCTAGCATAATCAGCATAAAAAAAGTCATGTAGCCACCATGACGTCGCTCTTTATGTTGTGTGTTTGAAAACACATGTGCCAATGTTCACTGGCTAACAACTTATCAGTCATACAATAAGTGCACCGAAAGGAACAAAAATTTAGAAAATGAAACTAATGATTAATTCAATGTGACCTGAAGACACTGACTGAACTCAGTGTTTCCAGAGGTCCTTGAAGAGCTTTGAGTTCCCAGAGACTTCTATAGGGCCAGAAGTCTTTTTGCAGTCACATGTATTGCTCTCTTATGACCACTGGAAAATGCAGGTGATTGGTAACTATCTTGGACTAAGTCCTTTTACAAATGAGATTAATTTCAGGTAGTAAACTTACTTCTGTAACACATAAACAAAGTTTCAGGGAATCAGAGTTTTCGTTTGGCTCAATCTAGAGAATCCATATGATCAACGTTTGTGGCTCAGCTTGAGTAAATGGAAAGCCAATTCACAACATGAATACAGAAACCCCCCCCCCCCCCAAAAAAAAAAACAAAAAACACAACTGCAGTGGGTCACAACCAGTGTTGGTCAAGTTACTTGAAAAAATTCATCAGTAACTAATTACTGATTACTTTCCCAAAAAGTAATCCAGTTACTTTACTGATTACTTATTTTCAAAAGTAATTAATTACTTAGTTACTTTTTAAAAACACAATTTACAACCTGAAGAGGTGATAAAGCGATAGATCTGTCACCCAATTCTACTTTTTCTGCATAATCCATCATACAAAATGTAATCAAATGGAAAAGTCTCTTTTTAAAACTTGTTTTATTAGTTTTAATCTTTTAACTTTATGCATCAAGCAAAAATTTAATTATATGCAACATTCTCTGACTGGAAGAAATTTGTTTAATATTTAAACCTATTTTCTGCACATTCCAGCACATAAAATATATATTTTTTTTGTGTTTACACTCACTCTTACAAATAAATGAAACACAGCAGAAAATAAATAAAGTCAAAGACTAGCGGTCCTTTTGTTCTATTTTCACCTGTAAAGCAGGAGTAGGATAGGCGGAGGTTTACCCTGGTGCAGGTGTGCCGCAGCAGTCAGTGGAAGAATCCGCGAGTTTCTCTGTGAGTTTCCCATTACGTCGTTGCGCACTCTGTCCTTGCTCGGAAGTTTAGGGTTTTTTTTCGCAGTAAAAAGAAGTTTTCTTCCCACGCACAACGGACACTAATGTTTTTGTCACTTTTTATGGAATCAAACCTAAAGGTCAGTACTTCCACGCTTTAAACGCTGCACGCTCATACTCTCCCCTGCACTCGATATATTATCCATTGTTGATCTGCACACAGCTGTTGTCACGAACGTCGCACTCGCTTATGTCACTGTCGTGAGACATTCTTGCAAAAAAAATCAGTTTTAGTAACGCAGTAACGCAGCGTTCCTACGGGAAAGTAACTGTAATCTAATTACCGTTTTTGCAATAGTAATCCCTTACTTTACTCGTTACTTGAAAAAAGTAATCTGATTACTGCCCATCTCTGGTCACAACTCGGCTCATAGGAAGTGACAAGCAAGAGGGAGACCACACACAGGCTTTTAAAGGCTATAAGGCATATTTAATGAAAATAAGGTAAAGCAACTTAAACACAATTTAAAGGACATAACAGCCATAACTGAAACTTCCAAATGAACATGATGGGTGCCAGACAGAGAGCACGAGAGCTGGTTCAGTCAAGGTGTCTTTATATACACTGGGACTGGCCTACTCAGGTGTGCTGCATCTATAATTGGGTCAGCTCCACCTACCTGCAAGAAACAGGTAACAGAAAAAGCAAAACACAAGGCCAGCCCACTGGCTGTCACAAGTGATTAACAAGTAGACATGCCTGCCACCACACACAACTAAAACTGTGTTTGTTTGGTCAATGCAGCAGTTCAACTAACATATGTCTTCAGGTTTCTTGTTGTTTAAAATTGCCGACTTGCTGTTTGGGGGCACGATTAAGACTTCCATCTTTGGGGTCACACATGTTATTCTTCTAGTTTTAGAGCACCATGGCTATTTAATGGTCCTGATCATAGCAAAAACTCAAAGCTCAATGAGAGGATACTTAGAGATTTCAAAAAAAATCAAAGCTTTTTGTGAAATTTAGAGTGTGCAGCATTATTGCAAGATTCCTCTCTGAGATCAGAAGGCTGCTGATAAAAGAATGTGTTAAAGCTTTTTCACAGTCTCTTTGTACTCCTCCAGTGACCCTGGACGAAAGAGAGTTTCAAGGCCCCAGAGTGAGCTGAAGTATTGCCTCCTAAACAAATAACTGTTTTGACATGCCTGAGTCTGTGGACAAAGGGAAAAGATGGATGACAAGGTAATCCCTGGAGTGGAAAAGTACAGTAAGCCATGCAGCTTTTTGTTTTTGAGTGTTGCATCTATTGTATGTCATGCAGCACATCAAAATATGAACTGTTCATTTGTTGCTTGAGCAGGCAAGCCATCAAATGCAACTAGAAAGCAATTCCCTACTTTATATTGTGTTTTTTTTTCATTTTCCCTTGTGTACCCCCGAGTTGCATATGAGAGAAATCTGGCAGATTGAAATGAGAACTCTGACAAAAGACCAACAGCCCAGTGCTGGAGGTTGTGAAGGACATCTGTTTGTGACCTCAGACCCGACCAGCTGCAGCTGCCTTCATCCAAGTGCTCCTCCAAGGTCTCAGCCAAGCCCTCGCTCTTGGCACTGCATAACAAACTTTATGCCGCATTTTAGATTTGCCAGTTTTCCACTTTCTATAGTAAAGGGGAGAATTGACCCCCCAGAATCTGCCTTTTAGTCCACCTTCTTTCAACCTTCAGTGAAGTTTTTTTTCCCCCTGACTACTGCTGAGTTAACATGCTCTTTTGTGTCATACATAGCTGAATCTACATGCCAGTGGTACAATTTAAACATACAGCAAGCTGATTAATAAGTATGGAGGGTACTGTTGTTTTTATTTTTTTTTTCCATTCTTTTATTTATGCTAGGCAAACCTAATTGGCTAATTGTATACCTTTAAATTTACCATTTAATATGTTTTTCATGTATTTTCTGGAATACCTGAAGTTTTTTTCTCTCCTTTTCTTAAGGTGCCCAACAGCACTTTTATTCTTGCTGTAAACACAGAGGTCAGTCAGGGGTTAAAGTGGGATTTGCAAGAGCTGGTGCAGCATGGGGAAATGACTCACTTAGAAATGAGTCACAAAGTCATTTGTACTGTGAGCTCCAGTAGGTTTGTTTCCTTTGTGGACAGACTGTGATCAGCTGACAAATGCTGCTGCTGCTGGGCACGAGGTACTGCCCTTTCTAGATTTACTCCACCATATTTCCCAATATACAGTACTGTGCAAAAGTTTCAAAACATGTGCAAACATACATGGCGTTTTTACAATTTGAAAGCTTGAAAGTCAATATTTGACCTTTATTCTTCATCACATCCTGAACTCTATCAGGAGAGCTTTCTTGTAATGTCTGTAATAAGTCTTTATGAATAGTTCTCCAGGCTTCGTGAAGGACATTCAAAGCTTTTCTTTGGATGTTGGCTGCCTTTTTGTTTTGTGTTGTGTCAAGATCATCCCACACTATTTGACGCCAGGAATAAAAAAAGCAGAGAAAAATCTTTGTATAATCATTTGCAGCCAACAGGGGGGGAAAAAAGACCAAAAAAACCCAAGGATGAAGGTTGCATCTAAGAATGTACATCCCTTACTCCACAGAAAAATAGAGGGACTTTACACCTTTAGACCAGGCCTTGTTATGAAGCATGGAATTAGGACCCAAATGGAGGACGTAGAAACAGTCAAGAGTAAACTGAAAGTGCACCTTTAATGCAGGTGGATTGAAGTCCAAAAATACAGAGCCCATAAGGGAAACCACAAAGACTCTAATAAATTTCCAATAAACAGCCAGAAAACACACACGTGGCAAACACTGAGGGGAAGAGAGCACTACTTAAACACATGGGGGTAATTAGGAGACAGCAGGTGATACGAATTAATGACAGTGAGACAAGAGGAGATGTAAAATTAAATGTGAAACATGGTCGAAAAATGACTACCAAAATAAAAAAAAAAGGAAATGAGAAACAAAAAGTGAACAGGGAATAGCAGACACAAGAATAAAGTAAATCTAATGGAATTAACAGAAAACAGTGAAGGAAAAAATAAAACTAAGAACTTTTAAATTATAACAAGAAATAAAGGCTCCAAAATACTCAAAAAACATGAAGACCAATAAACAAAATTGTGTACAAAACAAAGATTTAAATCTCTTAAGTAAAAAACAAACAACCAGGATCACAACACCACATCGCTGCTATCCTATACTGAGGTCTGAGGGATCTTACAGGAATAGTGGCGCTATTTCCTGGAGACTTGGCTGGTCACTAGGCACTAATTTCATACTTGCTGATCTCTAATCTGATTCGCAGTTACCATAGCAGTATACCATGGTAAAAAGTGCTAGCCATTAAATTAATTGTGACAGCAACTTTATTGACATTTGCATGCACAAATGCATGACAGGGATAAGAAGGAGAAAGGATGTGTGATTGCAGATCGTGTGTGTGTGTGTCAGGGAGGCATTATGTTCTGATTTGTTGAGTGATAATCTCCATGGCATTAGTTGGAAGTAATTCCAGTCTGCAGCACATAAAAGATTACCTCGCTTGACATTATAATGTGTTAAACTGCCAATTAGATTTAATTAGTCATTAACTGAAGGTGCTGGAATGTATCGCTCCAGCACTCTTTAACCCCAGTTCATAGTCCCCTTTAGGTAGCCGTACCTGTCACTATGAACACGCTTATCCACAATTTGAGGCACTGTAATAATGTATTATGGCGTCATTTAAAAGTACTGTTCATTAATTGTCACTTATCACGTGCAGCATTAAGGCCGTGTGCATTTTGCAAAAGTAGACATCCATAAGATCCTCCTAAAGTAAAATTAAGGTTCAGTAAAAGAAAAAAAAAAGCATAGATATGTTTTTTTGTTTTTTTAAATTTATATCAAGCATCTTCTTTTTTCTTGACGTGTCACCCAACAAATAACACAAACAAGGACATGTTCTTAAAGATGACAGTTAATCTTGTGAGGGGATTTGTATTTGAGAGAATATTTCCCAGCAGACACTTCCTTTTCTTCCTGTGGGTATCTGGTGATTGACAGTGAGCATGTAAGCAGTTATATGGAAACACTCCAACTAGGGCACAATGAAATAATGATCAAACAGAAACTTCTCAACAAATCAGCTATTCATTTTCACTGGTATAGATTATCTTGATCAATTGAAGTTGGTTTTCCATATTGCTGAGGGATGAATGGCAGGAAATGGGTTTTTATGAAAAGCAGGAAATGAGGCCTCACATCTCCAACGCAGTGCCGAATGTAAAGAAGAGGAGCAATCTTCTCCATTAATGGAGTTTTGGATCTGATGTATGGGAGCAGATTCTGACAAACTTTATTTAAAACCAGGGAAGACATCATGATGAGTGAGTGTTTTATTCCAATAAATCAAACGTATTTGGAATTATATAAGCACTTTGAGCTGTCTTTTGATCTCAAGTTAACAAAAAGTTCAAGAACTAATTGAACTAAATAACTTCAGTGGATTTAGTTCAAATGATTATAGTTTCCCTTCTTCTTGACCTTAAATTCAAATGATTTTTTAATCACTCAAGACTTTCATCATTGACAAATTTAGGTTTGGCCTCACTCTGTTGCAGCTACATTGATCCAACAAGAAGCCATAAAAATAGTTTTCTTTGAAACTAAGATTAAATTTCCATATTCACTGACCTGTACCGTTTATAAGACTGTGAGACAAATGTCTGGAATAACTTCCTGCAGGTACAAGTGAGGCAGCGGGAACAAGAAGTTGATACATGAATCTGTGTTTACATACAGCAGACATATAGCAATGTCAGCATTCAGTCGTGTCTTTCGGTCAACATGATGGATGTTGCATTGGTTTTCTCTCCAGCAACTCCCCATGGAACCATTCATCTGTTTAGCTCAGGGGTGTCCAACTCCAGGCCTCAAGGGCCGGTGTCCTGCAAGCTTTAGATGTGTCCTTGATCCAACACAGCCGATTTAAATGGCTAAATGACCTCCTCAACATGTCTTGAAGTTCTCCAGACGTCTGGTAATGAACTAATCATTTGATTCAGGTGTGTTGACCCAGGGTGACATCTAAAACCTGCACGGCACCGGCCATTGAGGCCTGGAGTTGGACACACCTGGTTCAGCTGAATGCTCCAATGTTACTTGCTAAGTGTGTACATTTGTCCTTTGTCTGTTGCTAGGCCAACCGAAAGAGGGAAATGGACTGCTAGCCACTTATCTATAGCCTGAAAAAAGATATTAATTTGCAACTGGTGAACGCTAGACTAACAGATACATAGCAAAGACAACAGATGCAGTTTTATCACTGAGGGCTAAAGTGGGATTTAATGCTTCCATGTTAAATCTACGCTGTAGTTACATTGCGAACACAAACGTGAAACCATTACATCCTAGCTAACACTAATGTGCACCACATCAACTCAGCCTGCAGCATTTCTTTTCACTCTCTGAAGTCCTTGTATGCTCGGATTTCGAAGTATTATGAACGTAACAAAAAGCTTTAGATTTTGCCAAAAAAGGAAAACATTATCCCTGACTGATCATTTCACATGCAAAGCCGCACTCTTTAAGTAAACGGTGACTGTGAAATACAACATTTCTTTATGACACCAGGATGTTAGCAGTTCAGAGCAGCATGCTGAAAAATGGCTTGAAAGCGTTGGCTGGTTTACATTAGTCCAATTGGCTGTGATTGTGTCAACATTTCATGCATGTTCAGTTGTCTGAAATAGGAAACATGAATAAGAACAGCTTTTTTGGGAATTCAGCTGTATTGCAATACATTGTATGTGAGTGGAGAGTAGATGAGATGCAAACAGATGGAAACTTCAGTCAGATTAGTCGTGCACTGTGCTAGATTTTAAGAGTTTTCTATTATTCAGAGGAAATTGACACCAAACTAAAATAATCCACCTGTCTTAGCAGCCAAAATGGAACATTTGAAGTTGCTAGCAATAGGTGAGACAATATAAATAGCTGTCTCCATCTGGATTTAGTCAAGACAGCAATCATTTTTTATATTTGAGGCATATCAAAGTAGCCACTAGAAGAGCATCATGTGAGTCTGTTTTATGATGATGTAGATAAGTAATGAAGGAACAACAGGGATCATAGGTGAGGCGTTTAAGGCAGTTCAGGACGAGTGTTTTCTGTGGGAGAGAAATGACTGTTTGGCCTGGACTGCACAAAAAATATGTAGTTGTCTGAAAGGGCAAAGAAAAAAGCCAAGTCCATAAAAGGGACATTTTGAAGGTAGAAGAATAAGCTTTTTTTCTTGATAAATGGATGCTTTTTCAAAAATGTTACCGCACTCCCCAATAACGCATGGTTTTGTATTATACAGTAGAAGTTATTATAGCGTCTCTTTTATCATTCCAGGTCATCAGAGGCATGGGCTGTAAAGAATATGAACCCTACACATCACAAGGTCTCAAGTCTGAGATCAGAACGACGTATGTAAGACAATGCCCGTCCTGTTCTTCTGTTTCACAGTCCGCCTAATCTCCACCCCTGCAGGCTATGCTTCTTGTTGGGAAGTCATAGGATTCCTCTGACTGCAGCACCAGCAGGATAAATACGCAAAGAAAAAAAGAAAACCTGGAAAGACAAGTGAGAATTCTTCAAATGTGTAAACGATTTTCATAAGTTCATAAGTGATTGGTGCGCAGTGGATTGAAGTCACCACAAATAGATACACGCAAACACAAACATATGACTTCTTTGCCCTTTTTTGATGTTTTACTCTGGCATCTTTCTTTTGCTCAAAATAAATAGCTACAGGCTAAAAAGATCTGGTCAAGGGAGTGTGTATGCTGCAGGCAACACACACACACACACACACACGCAAACGCATGTCTTTTTACTTCCTGCAGAATGAATCAAATTCATGTGAAGAAGCAGAAAAGAGGAAAAAATGCAAATCCTTGAAAGGATGAGAAGCTGACATCTAATCGCACACATTGAGACATGAATTATTGGTGCATGTCCATATTTATGCAGGTAATAATAGAAAAAGTGTTAATCTTTTCACTCAACTTACAGCGTAAAGTGCCTGCATCACCGTTCAGTGACTTTATTTTAATCAGAAACAGACAGTGCGGTTCATTCAGTATGTGTCGAATTAACAGTACTGGCAGATTCCCAGGAAGTACATTACGGGAAGACACCTTCAACGCTATCCCTCATTACCTCACCTTTCCTCTGTCTGACAGTCTATAATATGGTTGGATGTCCTACATTTAGGATAGCGAGGTGAGCATTTCTATTCAAGAGGCCACATGAAATCTCCGGGTGAAATATGGTCTTGTAATGCATTTAATTGTATGATCTTTTTAATGCGTAGTATACAAGCAAATAATAATGTACTTTACTAAAGTACTACTTGTCCTTGTGATAATAAAAAGTGCCAATGAGACCTCAAGACAAGGCTTCCATTTCTGTTAATCAGTTTTGGCCAGTAGAGGGCAAAAAAGCACATGCTAAAGACAATAAGCTTTTTTTCAGATTAAGTGGCATCGCCAACTGGTTTTGCACTCTTAAGTTTCATTTTACCCGCGTCCATGTTAGTGTTTTGAAGCCAGAAGTGAATATATTTGGGAAGAGGGTGGCGTGCTAAGTTATTCTACAAAAGGCACCAACAGCAAACACACCATGGAAAGCTCCAGATCAGTGACATTAATTAGCTGAGCTGAGACCAAACAGACAGCAATCTACTTGAGCTGTATGAATTATTAAAAAAATAAATAAAAAAATCAGTACTTATTTTGACAGGGAAAGCTATCCACAGAGGCCAAAAACATTTTTGTACCATATTGTAAACATGTTTGTTTCTACTGCAAGATTGGACATTTTAACATGGGAGTTTATGAGGACTGACTCACTTTTGGATCCAACTGTAAACTGACGCCAGTACAGAAGCAAAAAGAACTGCAGTTTCTCTAAATCCCAAACTGCCACTCTGAAAGGAAATGATAACCTGTAAATTGTCATGGCTGTGTGAAAGCAGGCAGAAATGGTGGACCTAAAAGCAGGACCCAGTGAGGCAAACGTAAACTCAGAAACACTCAGCTTTATTGCTGGATTGCAGAACAAACAGAAAACTTGCTAAAGTGAGAATACAAATAAACTAAACAGGCAAGCAAGCTGGCAGACACTAAATACAAGAGGTGAACAGAACCAAGAGGAAACAGCTGGGAGAAACGGCTGACACTGATTACACAGACGAGACGGAGGAGCACGCAGAACTGAATACACTGACATAAGACACAGACCTTCAAAGTAAAACAGGAAACTAAACACACAAGCAGAGAGACAGACAGAACTGACTAAACAGGAACAGAGAGAGTACAGAACCAGAATCTAACAACTAAATGGCCTGTATTTATATAGCGCTTTACTAGTCCCTAAGGACCTCAAAGCGCTTTACACATTCAGTCATCCACCCATTCACACACATGATGGCACAAGCTACATTGTAGCCACAGCCACCCTGGGGCGCACTGACAGAGACGAGGCTGCCGGACACTGGCGCCACCGGGCCCTCTGACCACCACTAGTAGGCAATGGGTGAAGTGTCTTGCCCAAGGACACAATGACCAAGACTGTCCAAGCCAGGGCTCAAACCGGCAACCATCCGATTACAAGGCGAACTCCCAACTCTTGAGCCACGATCACTAGCAGATCTTAACAAAACTATGATTTTATGCTGTTTTTTGCACACTGAAAGTCTGAACTAGATTTATGGTTTTCACATAACAGGTGAGATTACCTGATTGAGTTTCCTGCCCGGGGACCATAAACAGCAAGTGCTGTAATAATCTGTTTTACAGGATAAAAACCAAAAAACGAATTAAATATTAACTCTGGTCCGTCCTTACACGGGGACATGAAGGTCAGTCAGTGCAGAGAGCTTCAAGAACTTTGTGTTTTTGCAAATGCACTTAAAGAAACTTCCCAATGCTTTGATGAAGTCCACACAACCCCAGGAGAGAAAGACCAAGAGATAAGTTCATTAGGAGTTCCCAGTCTCAGAAATCAATAATTAATGAGACCTTAGATTTAAGGCCCACATCAATGTCTCTCAGAGTTCAAACACCAGGCGCATCAACATTAGGCCTTTTATGACCAACTAGTGCAAAGAAACCACTACTGAGGAAAGCCAGTAAAAAGAAGAAGAAGATAACTGGATCCACAAAACACAAGAAATGCACATAAGACCAATGAAAATGGGGTCTTTGGTTCGTGGCTGTGAAGGAGGAACTGTTATGGTGTGTGTGTGTGTGGGGGGGGGGGGGTCTTGCTGGTGACACTGTTGGATATTTACACAGACTTTCAAGGCAATACTTAACCAGCATGTCTACCACAGCATCCTCCACAGAAACTCCATCCCATCTGGCCTGGAGCTTGGTGGGGCTATCGTTTCTTTTTCAGCAGAAAAAGAGCCAAAACATACCCCGAGGCTCTGTGAGGGCTGTTTGAATCACATGAAATGGTCTCCACAACAAGTGAGATGTTTTGGGATTAGTTGGACTGGAGAGTGAAGGAAAAACAGCCAACAACTGCTGAGCACATGTAGGAACTGCTTTAGGAGAGGAGGCTATTTAACAAAAAAAAAAAGAAGCTATAAAAAAAGTTTTAAAAATTCAGAATAAGAAGGCATGTTTGAACCATTGACTAATCATATACTTTAAAGCTGTAGTAAGCATATTTATTTGACCATTTCATACGTTATGAACTTTTTTTCAGGTTGCTGAAAACCATCCTTCATTTCAAACTGTGTTTCTGGCCACCTGAGTGATAGATGCCAATGTTCACTTTCCCCTAAATAATTCCTCAGCTGATTCATTTTTCTCTTTCTTCATGAGCTACTCGCCTGCAGTTACATGCTAGGCAGGTAGCATACTATATGTTTAACCAAGATTAATGGGTAAAAACTCCTGCATCCATGCACTGCTAATTGTGTCAGCACTGGTACAAAATATTAGAAAGAGGCACACCTTTAGAAACGGCCTGAATGAATCTGACATTTCGAATAATTCTCACAGACTTTGAAAAGTTTTAAGTGGAGAAAGAGTGGAGACCAATGAGGAAGGTGTTCCAGTGATCATCATAGGGAATGGGCAATAAAAAGAATGAGCTTGGTGAGCAGGTACAGACCTGGAGGGAGTGCCTTGTAATATGATATGTTTTTAGACAAACTTGATTGGTAAGAAAAATTGCAGAGAGATTGAGGAAATTGTGATTAAGAAGTGGTGTAATCCCAGAGCATTATCATTCCCAACGTGTAACATGCAGACAATTTATAATGCCTGTAGGTGTCTCAGAGTAAAGCAAAAAGTATTATTAAACGCTCTGGGTTCTGAACTGACTCCAATATAAACCTGCTCATGGCGGTAAGAGATGCTTAGAGCAAAGGCTTCAACTGTTCATTCCAACACAAACTGATGAACGTATCACTGGTAACTCAAGGATAAAATAGCTTCATGTTGTGGCCATCACATAGTGTTTTCCAAAGTGATTCCAATTCTCCAGTCGAACAGATTTAACGTACATAAGGTTGGTTTTCATTTCACACGTAAAACACATTTATAGATTGATTCCAACCGGCTCTCATTCCCAACATGTAAAATACAGACAACTTGTCACAATCGTTGGTTTTTTTACGCGTCAGGATGAGAACGTGTTTGTAATCACGGAGATGTTACTGAGAAGGAACTGCTACCAGTTTGAATGCATGAATATTACTCGCCAAAGGAATTCTTTATCACTTGAGATGCCTTCAAATAGCTTTGACTGTAGTGAATACCTATGATTTTTAAATAGGTATGAAAATTAACCTTCTGCACTATTTACTTGACAAGCAGTTAAAACTTTGTCTAAAGTCTTTTTTTTAGCTCCGCTGCCACAAAAGCAAGTACAGAAAATATGTTCTTATTGTGTTATGTGTTGCATTTACATTTTCATCCCTCCATTCATTTGCTGCAAACAAATGGAATGAGCTATAGAAAACTATGAAGCCATATTATTTATATTATATAATTTTTATTTATTTATTTATTTTTTTATCTAAACTCACCAAAAATTCCTCTGATCAGAGACAGACAAGAGAGAAATGATGGGAAAGGTCAAATATTGTTTGTACATGTTCACTCAGATACAATATAGTTTATTTAAATATTGAGCAATATATCGAGAAACAGGCGATGGGCTAAATGTGCGGCAGTGTTGATGGGTGGTGATATCAGTGGTTGATGATTTATCAGAGAGATTGCCAGTAGCTTGTAAATCAAGGCAGTGTTTTTGCTTGTCTTCCGATTAATTCATAATTCATCATAATCATGAGATTTATAACAAACTGAATCTGTGTCATTATAGTTTTATGTCATCCATGGATATAACTGACAGCTGCATATGGGTTCATTGCCACCTTCATTGCTTGATCATCACAAAACAAGAAAAAGCAGACAATGCATTTCTAAGTCACATGATTCAATTCCATGTTTGATTTTCAGCTCATATACAGCTGATTATCATAGCAAGCTTGAGCATCTCTAAGGAGACAACAGGATGATTGGACTACAGCAAAGACAGGCCAGCCTACTAAAATATGGACCTGATTCAGTATTGCACACCTGATAATAAGGCACAGGCTAATGTGTAGGATAAAGGTGGAGTTCTTAGTGGTTTTTAGCTTCTTACTCTGCTACTTTCTGATTTGCTTCTTTGAGTTAAGTAACCTGCCACAGACCTACAGTTGTAATTTCAAAGCAGAAGAACTGCGGGCTTGCATGTGGTCTCCCAAGATAAAAGTCAGGGGCTGGCATTTATTTTTAAATCTTCAGAGAGGAAAATTCTCCTTTCTGCCACCCCCTGAATTAAAATAATCCACTTTTTCCCTTCACCGCAACTTGAACAGAGGGTCTCGATGATACTTGACCACATGACGCACTACCAGATTTTTTTCCCTCCCCTCTGAGACACAGCTGTTTCAAGTCAGTGTATTACAGTGCATATGAAAGGAAGGCGATTAAAGCGTCAACATCTCTGCTTTTCCCACTGACATCCCAAATGAGAAACATATTTCAGCTGTTTTTTTTTACTTTCTGCTGATTGCATTTAAATGGATTCCATGAAGCAAGGGGAAAAAAAGAAAAGATTCAAATTTGTTTTTTTGGAGTGCTTTGTCGCTTGATGCAGGTTATTTGATTTCACACACACACACAGGGCCCATATTGAGCATATGTTTGATTTTATGAAAACTTCTCCCTGCAAACATTATTGCATCAGGGTTTATGGACTTTATAAGGCAAACACTGCTGTCATTTCTGAGCACATTCTCTGGTTTATAGAATTTCTAATGCTATTGTAATGCTGAGCTTACGGTTGACTCTTATTGAAGAACCCATCTATCTCAAGGTTTCTTGATGACATCTTAAACTCTGGGCAGAAGTGGAAAAAAGAGAAGGACGGGGAACGATTGAGACACAAAGTGAAAATAAAGAACAGTGAATCAGAGTGTCTGAGTACATAATAGAAGTTAAGAAAGGTAACAAGAGAGAGGCTGGCAGGGAGAGGGATGAAATTGAGAAGTAGGAGCTGTAGAAAAAGAGGCTCAGTGAGACTCACTTCATCATGTTCAGTGTGTGAGTGACCTTCACGTTTCTACACACATTTGTTCACCCACAATTGTTATTCTCGCACCGGGCAACATGGAGAGAGAACGATTTAAAGCAGCGTAGGTGTTCTGGAGGACTGATCCCACACCCACATGCTGTCAGACATTTGATCAATGAGGTGACCATGGTTGATCAGATCAGTTTATTTAACCCAAGAGCAACACTCACATGTGCAAGAAAAAAAAAAGCCAGTGTTGAAGCTGCTGTCTGTGCGTGGCAATGAAAAATACAGTTTGGAAGGTTTTAACATTTAGGCTGACAAAGACATAAAAACTGCCAGAGCTGTAGATTTATAACTGGAAGTCCAGACACATTTAAAGCACAACAAATAAGAACTTGGACCTGACTTTTGAAGAGCTCAATGCTAAATGTATTTCTGCTTTTTTTAAACAGTAGAGGCAAAGTTGAAGCTGAAATAAATCTGTAATCAGTGAAATGGTTCTGTAAAGTTTTTTATTAGTCATTGTTCTCATTGTCCCTGTTCTTGTTAGCCAGTTACTGTTTGCTGTGGATCTTTGCCTCTGCTTCTGACGCCTACATTGGAGAGACTAAACAGCCACTTTATAAACACAAGGCACGACATAGAAGGGCCAACTTGACGGGACAAGACTCTGCATTTAAAGGACAAAGATCACTTTTTTGAGGATGCCAGTGTTCACATTTTGGACAGAGAAGACAGATGGTTTGAAACAGGAATGAAAGAAGCCATCTATGTCCACTGTGAACGACCATCTTTAAACAGAGGCGTCTGCCATCTATAATCCAGTTTTGAGATCCATTCCCAGATTCCTTAATGCCCACTCACATCCTGGGCCATTTGACCTCAGTAAATCACATGATAGGGTGGGGCTAGGTTTCACAGTGGGTGATTAGGTAGAAGATCAATAGGAGGGGGGCATGAAACCTCTTGGGGGGACACTGCCATAGGGCTTAAAATCTGGGACCCTTCACCAGTTGCTCTTAGAACTGAAGAAGCTTCTCAGATGAGAGGTGAAAAGTTTTCAAGAAACTTGAACAAGTCCAGACACTTTTCTTTTCAAGTCCACTTTAAATGGGCCAAAAGAACTTCAGATTTGTTGCAGAGTCAATACAAAGACTTTGTGTTTGAATTCAGATTTTAGCCAAAAAAAAAAGGTTTACTTCATGTTTGAGATTTTAGGCCTACTTTTAGAGGACTTTAAAGACTGTACCACAGTGGTGTCCAAACCCAAACTTCGAGTGCCAATGTCCTGCAGGTTTTAGATGTGTCCTTGATCCATCACAGCTGATTTAAATGGCTAAATGACCTCCTCAACATGTCTTGAGGTTCTCCAGAGGCCTTGTAATGAATTAATCATTTGATTCAGGTGTGTAGCTCCAGGGTGAGATCTAAAACCTGCAGGACACCGGCCCTCGAGGCCTGGAGTTGGCCAAGCCTGCTCTACCTAGTCGATTGACTTTACATAAAAACTGTTTTACATGCTAAACTGATTTCAGCCAACCCTGAAAAAGGCTCTAAACTTGATTTAAACATGTTTTTTTTTGTCAATTCAATGCAATTCAATTTTATTTATACAGCGTCAAATCACAACAACAGTCGCCTCAAGTCACTTTATATTATAAGGTAAACCCTACGATAATACATCAAAATGTTTACATTTTAAAAAGGGTGCCACAAAATCCTCACATTTAATTTTGATCCTGTTTTGGAGACCTTAGACGAGACCTATACAAACAGACACAAACACTGGATTTGAAAAAAGCCTTAGCCAAACTTCAGACTTGGCCTGGACTTGTCCTCGTGGACCTACTCACAATGACCTGGAACTTGCTTTGAAAATGAAGACTTGCTTTAAGGAGAGTTTACTCACACTTCTTTCAGTGGACTCGAGGCTTGATTAAAACTTGTCCTGGCTGACTTGACACTTGCCGTGACTTGGCTCGCAGGGATTTCAGACTTAGGTTGACCCCATATCTGACAAATCCCATTTCAATCAAAGGAGCCATGGTCAAGTTTCAGTTATTGAAATGCACTCTCAGTTACTCCAGACTGACTGTGTAAAAGTGAAGATTTCAGTGGGATTTTACTCTACTTTACATGACTCCAACATGCCCATGCTCTCACACGTGTTTTGTTGTTACACTTCAGCGCCTGATTATTGGCTTGGTAAAAGGTTTAGCATATTTTCTGACTGGTTATGTTGGTTTTTCAATTTCACTTTCCAGCTCATTGCCTTTGTTTACTTCACTGTTACATTTACCAAATCCCCATATTCCCTCAGCTACTTCTTTGGATTCTTTTGTTCTGTTGTTGATTTGCTAGTTTTTGTCATCACTGCTTGTGGTTTTCCCATATTATAACTAACACTGTAGTCTTCATCCACACCCACTGACTGGGAAAGTAAATAAACAATACAAAGCTGAAGTGGGTACACAGTTTCTCAAAGGATGCTTTTGGGTTTAACTGTTTCCTTTTGGTTGTGTTCTCTTTAGCCTTGGAAATTAGCAGGCTGTCGCTAACTGATCCAGTCATTTAGAGAAGTTTACCAAAGGTGTATGTTCCACAGTGACTGAGCAGGAAATAGCTTTGCTGTCTTGTCTTAAAATACACCCCTTTAAACCTCAAGACCACACAGCCTGTGTTATTACAGCTCATATCCTCCACCTATAACACCAACACTCCCACCACACGTTGCTGACTCTACAGAATGAGCCAGACCAGCCTAATCTAAACGTCTGGTCTCTTTGATGTAAAGCAGCCTCTGCTGGGTTAAACACAAAGCTGTGTGTACTTTGTTTTACCACCGACAGAAGTTTACACTAATTCAGTAGCTGCAATTTGTACTATACTTCTTTATCAATGGCAAACACAAGTATACATGTTGGAGGTATCTTCTAATTTCTAGCAGTCCTATGTGTTAGATATCATTATTATTATTAACTCTACAGCTAAAAGCATGCTAAACAGAAAGGTATCACACAAATGTCAACTTGCACGGCTGTAAGGAGATCCATGACGCTGGTCCCAGCCAGTTTCTCTGTTAAGTATGGGTCAGACTTAAAAAAAAATATATTTAAAAAAAGAGGTTTTCAGGACCAGCTGACTGTATCTAAGAGATGGATGTGCCCCTTGAAATTACATTTGGATAGTTTTAATGCACTTTAGGCACTGTCAGGTTGATTTGGAGCCAAGTAAAGAGGTTATGGTATGTTATCAACTAATATTAGTGCACAGTAACATTGTTTCAAGTGGCAGACTCTAAAAGACATGTTGGAAAGGCTGTATCAATTAAAAATCCATATTAGTTGTTTGAAAATTGTTAAAAATTAAAATACTAAAATCAATCAATAAAAATTGTACCTGCCAACTACTGCCACCTGTGTTGGTTCACCTGTCAGTCAAAGCACCCATGCCTCTAGCTTTAAGTATAATCAGGACAACTCTTCATAGACACAAAACCATTTTAATACTGATAAGACTGCTACCGTGATTTTAATTGTTGTTATTGTTGGGAACAGCTTCAAGTGAATGGTCATAAAGTTGCCAATATACAGTCTGCTGACCTGAACCGATAATTCTCTCACAATATTTGAAAAAGTCACACAAATTGGATGGTCTTGCAGTAACACTGTTGCAGCTGTCTATTACACATTCTGTCACTTCATCCTGTCTAGCAAAGCAGAGCAATTTGACATCAGCTTGTGCTAAAACAAGCAACGGAAATATACCCAAAATCTATGCAGCGCATCTGCTGTAAACATGCAGGTGACACATGTTGACACTGAGGAAAAATAAATAAGTATGTAAGTATTGATGTGTCTGCTGCAGTCTGTTGCTTTTGCATGTGTGCGAACGTGATGGGTTTTTTTCTTTTTTTAAATTTTGCAAGAAGAAATAAAATCCTCCTTCCTCTACTTCATGCTGTTCAATCTCTCTGTCACCTATTTCCAGTGTGCATAGTCTTATTTCACATCCCACATTCAGTTATTATTCTGCATGATTAAAGGGCAGAAATGAAAAGCATGTTACATAAAATAAGCCCTGCAGAAATGGGCATTTAAAAGGAGCTGGATTTAAAAATCTGTTAAATTTATTCTATTCTGCTCATAAGTTTTGAAATGCCAAACACATTCAACCCCCTCTTTGCACTATGGCATCTTATGCAATTAAGAGACTACAATTAAATTTGTCATTTTTGACTCTGCTAATTGTTGCCACAGCTGGGGGCTTACCTGTTTGTAGGTGTGAAGCAAGAAAAGGTCTGCTGGGCGCACAGCAAATTCTGCATGCTAAAACACCACTAATGCAAAGTGACACTTTAAATAGTTCTTTTCAGCTCCATTAATGCATGAAGCCCCTGAGATATTGTTTGAGACCTTCCAATAATTTGGATCAACTGAGTTTTCACCCTCGCCTGCATCTTCCCTACCAGAGATAACGTCTTTCCTTTCATGGATGCAACATTTGAAATGTTGTTGCTGTCACAGCTGTTTTGGATGTCACCCGGTGTCACTATTTAGTTGAGTTCCAGGCAGGAAAGGGTACTGGCAATAAGAGCAGAGCAATCTGACAGCTTTCAAGATCTTTTCCATATACATCTCTCTACTGCAGAGCCCAGAATAAACTGATTAATCTTTTCTACACCTCTCCGGGGATGTATTGTTTTGAAATATCTCTTCGTTCAGTGCTTGTGTGTGTCAGTAAAGAGGCCCTGTGCAGCAGCGTGTTTGTTTATGAGCAAACACTGCCTCTCATAAAGGTTTGTGACATGAGTTTAACACAAGGAGGGATGGCTGTTTGCGCCTGCCAGGCACTAACCTAAGTGACTGTTAACACGCCTTGTTGCAAAGTCAATCAAACAACTCCAGGAGACAAAAACCAAGACCATGAAGAGATGTACAGTGGCAACCATGTCTCAAAAAAAAGTAAGACACCCACAAAGACATACAAACAACTGCACATCTATTATAAGGCAATACACAACTCAATCAGAAATTACAAGAAATGAATGTGAAACAATCACAAAAGGATGCATAACTGCTCGTATGTCAGTAAGGTGTTCCTGTAGAGCTCTGTCTTGCTTCTCACGAAGGATTGTGACACAAATTTAATACAAGAAGGAATGACTGTTTGGCCCTGACCCAGAGACCTGAGGTTGTGTTGGCACGACTGTTAAAATGTCTTATTGTAGAGTAAATTAAGTAAATTCGAGAGGCATAAAATATAGAGACTCCAGAGAGACATAGTGTTTTGTCAAATCATCTTACACTGTCAGATCAGCATACGTGCATCACAAAGTGACACCTATATTTGTTGCGAGATGAACAGTTACCCTAATGGTAACCTTAACCTTAACCACTAATCGGTAAAAGGAAAAATGTTCTTATATTAAAATAAACATCATTTACTCAGCATTACTCACGATAAACTGACAACTCCTACGCACGTGAATTAACACAGTGTCTTGTACTCTGATATTAAAACAACAGTACAGCTAGTGAGCAGGAAGTACCCACAAAGATAAGCAACACAACAAGAAAGAAAGACAAAGAAAAGCAAACGATGAAAACAAAGAGAACCAAATGAAATACAAACAAAAAAATAACCACAAACGAACAAAAACAATATAAAAACTAACTAAACTGGCTCCTAAAAGAGACAAAAACCTCCAGAAAGTCATTTTAAAATTTCCACAAAGGCAAAAAAATACCCTCAAAGAAATCCTAAGCAAGAACATAATATGGTGCAAAACAACCTGGAAGGAATGTTAAACGACCACAGACACATAATTACGACAAGTTTACATAAAATGACCAAAAGAAGTAAAAAACCCTAGAGCCAAAAAAAAAAAAGACTGAAAGTAAGGGGCCACAAAAAGACACCCAAAGAGCCCTGAACACAAAAAGACATTTAAGGACTACAAAGAGATGTCAAACTCCAAAGACCTGCAAAACAAAATTCAGAAATGAAAACAACAACAACAACAGAGACATGCAAAACATCCACGGGGATGTAAAACAAGTATTAAGACACACAAAACAACTGACAGAAATAAAAATAGAAACATGGGGGTGTAAAGCAACTACAAAGAACCACAAAACAACCAAAAGGAGACTTAAATTGACCGCAAAGACCCACAAATCACAGACAAAGACAGGAAAAAAATAAAACAACGACTGCAAAGTCAGAAAGTTTACTCTGGGTGTCTGATTCTCTGCAGGAGGGAGAGTCTTTAAGTATCTGTCTGGGGGCCTATTGTCTCATAACCTCTGCACAGTTAAACAGGAAGCAGACAAAGTGAGTGTCATTAATCCCACGTGAATGCACGCGAGAGCAGCGAGCAGGCCTCGAGCTCTCACCTCTCTGCTAGCTTTTTAATTCCACTCTTGGGATGCCACCTTCCCCATCTCACCCCTCCTCCATCCCCTCCTTTGGTCCATGTGATTAGGAACTTGCACAAGTCCCTAGTTCTCCTTGCACTCTCTCTTCATTCTCTTACATTTAGGCATCAAGGGAAATGAAGGTAATCCACCGACAGTTCGCCAGGTGAAGTGAACAGTGGAAAAAGGGAAGGGAAGGTGGATGCAATTCATCATGAGACTCCTTTTATTTTGCACGAGTACGCCTGGCACAGCTGTTTGAAATGGCACCCCTCGCCTGCAGACTTTGGGGAAGGGCGCTTTATGAAGATGCATGAGTCGGAAAACAGACTATTAAAGTTAGAGAGAGTTCATTAACCTTGTAAAAGTAGGCTCTAGCTCCCATAAAGCGCCATATTTCAGGATTTTGCTCTTCATTTTTTATCATAAGTGCTCTTGATGGCCTGATAGTTCATTTCACACGTGACAAGCATTAAATGAGACAAAGAAAATAGGAGTTGGAGCCATGCACATGTGGCGGCTAATGACTGATTTTGTGGCCTGTTCTCAAGGAATTAAAGTCTGGCAGTTCATCTGGTTTTCAGCACTAAATCTCAAAGTGTATTCCCCCCCCCCCCCCTTTTTTTTTTTTTTTTTTGCTCACTGAAATGTAGCAACAACTCAAGCTGAGTACAAATTAGAAAACACAGAGGGTAATCACAATCAAGCAAGTTGGTGCCAGGCTAACATGTCTAATCATGGACAAATCAGAGGGGGGCCCTATGCTTAGCAATACGGCTCTATTGGTCCTCAAGGAAGGTGTTGCATCGGAAATGGAAGCAATGAATGAACGAAGATGGCAGCTTTGACTCTGAGACAGAGCAATTATAATTTTTCTACCATCTGGATAAGTCATCTGCTACCCCATGACTGTATAGCAGGTTCTCATAACCATCATCATTACCATACACTCTGCTGGAAGTTCCCCTTTGGGCTGACTCCACTTCAGATTTTTATCTTCAGAGCATCACTGCTGCAATGGAAGAAAAAAAAGAGAAAATAAACATGCTATGAAAATAAACATGGACACGTCATGCGTGTTCCATTTTTGAGAAAAAGATTTGGAGGCCTGCTTTCTTATTGGGCTGTTTGTGTTATTATTATAGCCTTGTGAAGTTTAGCAGCCAGCTCTTGCCGCACATTAGGGCAACCCCCTGCCAAATTATGGCAAGAAAATAATTCTGAGCAGATGTACAAGCATACTTAGCAAAAAGTTAATATATGCAAATCACTGCTATTATTTGAATGTGAGGGGGGAAATAGACAAGAGTTGTCTCTGCTTTTTGTGTGTCAGATTTCTGATGATGATGGTGATCGCTTTGTGCCCCTGTAACAAAAAAACAACAACAAAAAAAATTGTCCCATGAGAAAAACTAATTTAGCTTTAAAAAAACTTTTAATTGTTTGTGTCTCTTATCATAGTTACAGCATCAGGAACAAAAAAGGAGGCAAACGACTGTTAGCATGTGGAGAGGTTCAAGTGTGTCTGCTGGTGTCTGTCGCTCGGACAAGCACGACGCCCTGCTGCGTTGCTTCCAGGGGATACTCCCACTTTGGCACCGAGCTGCTGGCAGCTGCATCCGTCTGCTGGGGGAGGCGGTGGCTGACCATCCAGAGGTAGGCTTAGTCAGCAGGGTAACAAATGCACAACACACACGTCTTCTGTCACAACAAAATGCCTAATGCATAGGTCTATAAACAACAAACGCAATTGTTTCCATATTGCACTAGTGCCCATTTGCTGGAGTTGAGACTGTGACTGTGTTGTAAAACTATAAACATGAAAAAAATGCTATAACTTAGCAGTGTTCACCATGGTGATGCTGAAGGATAAAAGCTGTTCCTTAGTCTGTTAGGTTTTGTGTTTATGGATCTAAAATGTCTGCCTGAAGGTGGGCGTTCAAACAATACATGACCAGGGTGTGAAGGGTCTAGAAGGATGTCCTTAATGTTCCTGAGACAAAAGGAGCTGTGTAGCTCTTCACGAATTTTTGCATCGGTTGAAAATTCCCATAGGCAAGTACCTCTGCAAATGCATGCTATTACAGTGTCATAAAATAAGCATTGGGAGGTACAGCCAATCAGGAAAAGGCTCAAAACGCAAAATGATTTGAGTCACATGGCAGATGAACTAAAATAAGTTTGTCTTTAAACTGCAAGTCATACATATTGTCACAAACTGAAAGCAGGGACTCAAGCGCAGAGCAGGTTGACGTCTCAGAACACGATTTATTTACACACCAGTGCAATAATATATACAGTGACGGGGGAAAGTCCAGGGTTCCAGGGGATTAGGGGAAGGCTCTCTCTCTCTCATGCTCGCTCACGACCTCACATCCGACTCACACACGTCCGTACCGTGGGAAGATAAACTGGAACAGGAAAGGGAGAAATCAATCACAAATCACGAAGGTAGGGCGTAAAGGTATAAGACCAAAAGAAAGACTAACGTCAGTAGCTCAATCATCCAGCGATGAGAGGATCTGTGACCCAGCCTCAAATAGTAGATGGATAATCAGCTGATCGCCAACAGCTGTGTGAGCCAAGGGCGAGAGCCAGCTGTGAGCTCCGCCCAGGCAGAGAGGTAGGGGAGAAAGAGAAAAAGCAAAAACACAAGTGTAGCCTTGTGAGGCCGGCTGGGCAGGCACAGGGACCATGACACATATACATCTCAGTAAAGTCCAAGTAAAGAAATATGGAGCTAAAAAGAGGTAAATCTCAAATCTCCTGTTCTGTTAAAAACAGCTGCACTGGACAAATGTTAAACCCGTGTAGAAGACAGGTTTTGCGTAAGATTACAAAATGTGTTTTGAAGCTTCACTGCTTATTCTGGTCACTTGCTTCCTTTTATTTGCTGATGCCTCTCATTATCCAGACTGTAAATGAATATTTTCTTTTGAGCCACCGTTCCACTTTGTTGATGAAAGAGTAATTTCACTTCATCAGCGGTATACACCGAGCCAACCATCATGCAGATTGTTTGATACACTACAGTCCACTCTATTCCCTTAAATCATTTAAAGTTCCTCGTTGTTAATTGAGAGCTTCCACCGGAGAGGAAGGGATGTTTGTTTCAGTCCTCTGCGTACGCCTCAGCGTCAGATCTCTGCTTACCTCGCCAAAGCCTGATGCCAGCTCGTTATGCACATCCCTTGCACTCATTTGCGTGAAATCAGGAGATGAGAGGAATTAGTTCCTGTCTCTTTTACCCCTCCCCTCTCACCCCCCTTCATCCTCCTCTTCATCTTCCTGTAGGAGTGCAGATGTGGTGGGTCCTTTGAGGGCCCATCTGTTGTGCTGCCGTAGCTTTGGCCCAGCCGGTGCCTGACTGGGGGCCAGATGATTAGGCTTCCAGCCAAGGCAATCCACCCAGGTAAGCCACGGTTTCAACACTCTGACCGGCCCTATCAAGGAGAGACAGGAGACGGGTGTTAGACCAAACACATCATGCGAAGCCCCGAGTGGAGCCAAATCCGGAGGAGGTTTTACACGGATATAGACAAGCTGATGACGTGAAAACCCTCAAGGTGTAACGCCTCAGCTCATTTCACTTCAGGTTCAAAGAGCAATGAGTTTTACTGCATTTGCCAACAGAGATGCTTTAACAGGTATGATATGTGAAAACACAGAGTGGAAACAAAGGCACCGCAGGCCAGAGGGCTATAAACTGCACTTTCTGATTATGTAGCAGCGGTCTGCGTACCCCTTCTGAACCTTTTACTGCTCGTCAGCCAAATCAAAAAAGGAAATGAAAACTTAAAAGAATATTAATGCCATTTTCTATTGTGCCGCACTAGTTTATTAGTTTCTCTCCAGCTGTGACCAGCAGAAACATTAGTAACTAAAAACCCATTATTCATCATCACAAGTGCTAAACAGCCAAATGACAGCCTGTTTAGAATAACAAATGAAGGGGCTGTATTTGCAATTAACAAGCTCAAGTGACCTTGTTTTGTGCACTGGGGTCTATTCTTTGGTTTGTGGCTGCTTTTTCTCAGAATCCTGAAAGATGTTTTGACTTTTGGCAGGAAAGTTATTTTTCTCTATCCTCTAGGACAGGTCTTTATTAACGTTCACTTTTTATTAGTAACACGGTCTGTATGACTAAGTATCACGTTGTTGGGCAGTTATTTTCTCCATTGATCTCAATAGAAATAAAGAACCTTGAACTTCTGGAGCCAGTGCTACGAGGAAAACAACTTCATTTCGAACCCAATTGACATTTACAACATTTCTCAATCCAAAAAAAGAAGACAAAAAACAGAGGATGGGTCTCTGTTCTTTGTCTGCTACGTCTAAAGACACAAGACAATAGTTTGTCCTTGAGGCTCCTAAGATAACCTAAGCTGTCATGCTTCAATAAATGTTTCTGTGTATTATCAACACGTTATTTGGTTTATATGTGAGCATGTACATACACATTAATTTGTGTGCCAAACACAGTTTTACAGATTTTTTTTTTTTTACAGCTTTGGCGTTGAGTTTAACGACCACATCAGCTGCTTAAGCCTCTCTGTGAGGGTCACCCCACCAAAGGATCAGAGCTTCCCACTGGATGCATGTGGAAAATGTGTAAACGCCAAGGGAGAGGACATAAGATCGGTTTTGCAGCCTTCTGATAATATATTTTTTAATATATTTTTTTCTTTTTTCCCCCTTATTTTAATTATAGAATGAAATCTGTTCATTAAAAGATGAAATACTCTGTAGTTTTATACATTTCTTTTCTTAATGTTTGACCCCAAGGAGCCATGCTGTCAGGTTTCTTTGATTTACTACCAACTGTTACTCTTTACATACCCCACCGTTAATTGGGTTTATAAATGGATGGTGTAAACGTCTTTACACTGAAATAGAAAACCTCCCAAAATCTTCAGGTATTTTAATATGTTATTAAGCAGTAGTTTTACTGGTCCAGCCACCTAAAAGTTGGACCAGCAGAGCCTTAAAATATATAGGATAAAGTCCTGTGTTAATGTTTGCAGTCTAATCCCTTGGAGTAAAAAGTAAACATGACTAACATACAAGTCCACTTATGCCATTTCTTTTTAAAACAGCTGGTTTTAACTGCAAGTCATACAAAGCTAGTACAGTAGAGTCCAGGAATAAAAATAAGTACTGGAAATGATGAATGATTGATTGATTGATTGATTGAATCTTTATTTTGAACATGTTGAAAAAGTATAAAAAAATAGAATTAAAAGAGACAAATGAACAAAGCAAACAAAAGGAAACGAGCAACCACAACTCCAAATAACGTCCATGTTCAAAAAGGAGCAGGAAGAAGCATAAGCTTATTTAATCCCACCCCTTTTCCACTATCTAGTATCAATAGACTACAGAAATACCTCCTTGCAATTACATTATATGTTATGTGTAATTTTTTTTTTTAAATATATACACATATATGTTTCTATCTATCCATACATACGTATATACACACATACGCACATATACACATTTTCAATAACCCCATTAACACCTCAAGGATACACAAGCCTACAATTATTATATATATATATATATATATATATATATATATATATATATATATATATATATATATATATATATATATATATAACAATATATATATATATAAATATGTATACTATATTATATATATACAACATATATATATATACATATATATTATCACATATATATATATATACACACATATATATATATATATATAATTATACATCTATATATATCATATATATATCATATATATACATATATATATATACATATATCATTATATATTACATCATATATACATATATATACAATAATTAATACATAAATACATAAATATATAAGTAGATATACATAATATATATATAATATAATATATACAGCATATATCATATTTACTACATATATACATATACCATATACTATAGTATAATATATATAATTCATCATATACGACATATATATACATATATAATATACATATACATATATATACATATATATATCTATACTATGACATCTACCATTTAATTATTATACATTATACTTATAATTATATATATAATATAATATCATATATATAAGTACAATGATAGCAGCATAATGGGGCAAGCTATCACAAAGGCGTCCCAAAAGATTGATTCTGTTCATGTGAATGTAGCGTTTTCAGATTTCATTTTGGGATTTCCTGTCTCAAAGGCAAACAATCACAAGTTTCATTGTCATGTACAGATAAACAGTGTAGCCACATTTGGCTCGTGCTCCTCAGCTTTACATGAACATAGAAGTGTGCAGTTAAATTAATAATGATAATAATAAAAATAGCAAATAACAAAATACTAAAGTATTAAATATTAAGAGAATTTGAGACAATTGTTTGGTATTTACAGTTTGTGCAAAAAACTTGTGCAGTGAGGATTTAAAGTGGTTTAAAGTGGCAGTGTGTAGAGTCCAGTAGGGCAGGAAGTAAAAAAAAAAAAAAACTACCTTAAGAGCCGTGGCTGGTTATTACAGGTTGCATGCTGCTACTATATCTAATGTGTTGCCTCATTTGCAACTAAGATTTATACATTGAGTTCAGCAACATCAGTCAACCAAACAGCGACTTGTGCAGTCCCTCTAGCATCTACTGGAATTAGGGGGATGGCCACCTTGGCCAACATGACCTGATCCACTGGTTTGTGGATTCCTGTTATAAATTCCAGTTATGAGATGAATGTTTTCTACACTGCCAACCTCACTTGGGAACAAATAAATCTCCGACGCTTATAATAACCAAAATTTGGGGTTTCCAAGGTGCAGTTTGTATTCACCTAACATTTAAAAGAGACCTGGTTTGATATTAGGAAGGATATGGGTTGTAAAAAATCTGTCAAATCTTGCTTGTGAATAAGCAAACAGATGAAAACTTTTTTCCTAGAAAGACCAACATTTAAAATGCAGTTAATGTTATATTCAAAAATGAGGAGGAAGCCCGTGAACTCATCAGGAAAGGAGTTACAGGAGTCAGAGCCACAGGCAGATTTTCACCTTTGTAGGACTGGAAGTGTTTTTAGAACAGCTATCACCCTCTGGCACCCTAAGAAAGAAGGCAGGTTTAAGGCACTTCTGCGTTAGCTTCCCTTTTTAGACCTGGAAGCTATGTCCATTTTTATACTTTCTATGGCTGGGCTTACCCTCTGCTATTTGAATCACTGTACTGTGTTTTTTCCCCCCCAGATTGGTGCCTTTTGGAGAATTTTATTAAAAATGTCAGATAAAAATTTTGACCTGTAGATGTTTGTGCTTCAGTTTTGGTGACTGGTGAACATCAAGTTTTGTTTACTGTTCTTTTGGTTTACTAAAGCAGAAATGACAGTTTGGTCTTAGGACCTGCAGCTTGCTGCCATCAACTGATGCAGTAGATTTTTCTTGTGGCACTCCACCCTCCCTCAAATTCTGTCACCAAAAAAATCAGTTAAAAATTTATGAGTGATACCACAGTGGTTACATCCATCTTTCATACAGTCTATAGTTATTGGCCTCCACTAGCTTCACTAACATCTTTAAATAGGTCATCACCGATTACTACCCAATTTTATATCTACTGCAATAGAGCATGTAGAAACTGATGGTTTGGTTACTGACAGACTCAAAGAGCTCCTTACTTGGCTGTAAACTCATAGCAAAATTATATCACTACTCCTCAGGCTTTGGGTCTTCATACCTGACAGTTACATGAGGAGAACCCAACAGAAATCAAAGAATTTGTTTTTTCCCATGTATCCCAGTACCCGAAGAAACCCTTAAATGTGGTTTCACATCAGTATACTGACAGTACTTTGGCTAGCTGCGCCTATGAATACACCAGTTGATCGCTTTTTCCAATGTCTGCTTCCAGATCCTTCCAGGGGATCCTTAAATCTGCTCCAAAGCCAGCAGGGATATGTGTCAGTCTGCCCAGATGGGAGACACCCAAATGAAATCCCTACCAGCAGCCTGATCCGCCTAAGCATGCCCATCTCGACGTGGAGCCGCAGCAACAGCAGCTTCAGTCTGAGGCCCTTCCAGATCACTGAGCTCCAGGAGTGGCAGAGGCCAGCTGCCCTGCAGATAAACCTCATTTCAGTCGATTGCGTCCTCAGTTTCATTCCATCGTTCGGCAACCAGAGCTGGGTGACCATCAGTGAGGGTCAGCATGAAGTCTGACAACAAAAACTGATTCGAAATCAACATTATTTTTCAGCTCAGCTCACTCTTTAAACTGTTTGTGATGTCCAGTTCAGGATAGTTTACTGCATGGCTTTTTAAATAAGTATGCACCAATGTGTACAGAAGCTGATACAGTTTGATATTGTGCAGATATTGACTGTTAGATCAAAATTCTAACAACTTAAGTTTGTCTCTTGAGTCTGTTGTTTACTAAAACCTAATACATTTAATTATTAGGGTTAGTGAACACATTTCTTTTAGTTTGTTTTGAGCAGAGCTGTACAACAGGCACATGTCTAAACTGTATCTTCATGCATCAAATAATGCAGGTAAATAATTTAAGTAGAACGTTAAAAGGAATGCACTATACGTTCCTCTTAAACTTCTCCTTCATTGGTTTTTGCCTTTTTTCTCCAGTCGGGCATTTGTTATGAAAAGCATAGACTGTATGTGAAGGATGGAAATGGCATCAGTGAAATCACCCATTTATTTCTGGGCTCCACATTTTGAAGCCTCATTATTGATGCTTATTTCCCCCTTCCCTCGTTTATTTGTTTATTCTTTTTTTTTCTTTTTTGACATTTTTTTTACTTACATTTTTATAGATAAGGCAAATTCTATTATTAGACAAGGATAACCTAAATTAATAAATATTGCAATTTATTTAATTATGATTTTATTCATTAAGGAGAAAGAGTTACCCAAATCTATCTGGCCCTGTATTTGCCCCTAAAACTAATAACTGGTTGTCCCACCCTTGGCAGAAAGAACTGCAATCAAGCCTTTACTGTAACTGGCAGTAAGTTTTTCAGTTTGTTCTGTGAAGGAATTTTTGGACACTCTTTCTTGCAATTTTCCTTTAAAAATGCAGCCAAACTGGATGGTTTTCAAACATTTGTCACCTTAAAGCATTTCAGTCTGATCAGACTCCCGACTTTGACTTTGGCTCTTTCAAAACCTTCATTTTGTTTTTTTGCAGAGGTGGACTTAATGGTGCATTTCGGATTTCCTTGTAGGATTAACCTAAGTGGACTTGAGCTCTATAGCACAAACTGATTATTCTCTTTCACGTTTTTCTGGTGAAGAGAAGACTTCATTAAGGTAATGGCCGGCCACTTCGGTGAGGGTTTCACCACTGTTCCAATTTTTCTCTATTTGTGGGTGACGCCTCTCACCGTGGTTCTCTGGACTCCCAAAGCTTTAGAAGTGGCTTTATAATCCATTCCAGACTGACAGATGTCAATGACTTTGTTTCTCAGCTGTTTCTTGAGATCATGATCGGTTGCTTTTTCAGATCTTTTAGATAACGTCACTTTGTCAGACAAAGTTTTAATTTACACACGGTTCACGAGGCGACCCGGGATGCAGACATTACTGAAGTGAGGGAGCTTTATTAATGGAGGGTGAACATACAAAAGGCGAGGGTGGCGAAAAACAGAACTGAGAGTAACCTAAACTGGGAAAAGCTAAGCAAAAGCAAACTTGAAACCTTGAGACATGAAACAGAGACACCACATAGGATGACGGAGGGAGCCACACAGACCAGAACACACCAAATAGCGCAGACGAACCAGCAACAAGCAGGGGAACACACAGGGCTTAAATACACACAGCAGTAATCAGGGGATGGGAGACAGGAGGGAAACACACCTGAGAGAAATCACAACTGACGAGGCAGGGGAAACGTAAACTGAACACACTCACATAAGACAAGGACCTTCAGAATAAAACAGGAAACTAACAGACGCAGAGAACCAGACAAGACACTGAACGAAACAGACAGACTCACAAGCAGACACAGTGACACCATGGACAGACAGAGGAAACACATAGAAGTGGGAGCAGCAGGCACAAAACAAAACCCTAACGAATGGCAAACCGAACCCAAAGACATGACAGAATAAACAAGAACACAGAATAATATAAAGAAACACAAAACACTGAGTCATCAGACTCAGGACCATGACAAAGAATACACAAACTGCTGCCTGTGTTGGCACACCTGTCAGAGTGGCCACGCCCCCTTCTTGTAAGCCTCAACAAAATACAAAATAAGTGAATTATCCAAAAAATAAATAGAATAAAATTGCCCATTATGAAAGTAAGAAAGAGGAAACTTCCGAGGGAGACAAACACTATTTTAAGTGCCACGTCTAAATATTCCTTTAATGCTAATAAGTTGTGCATTTTTAACACATGGCTCCGTCAGGACTGTATTGTTCCTGTGAAATGCAGGAACTGCTGTACTGGCTTCATATTTCAGCTGCTTAGGATGACAATTCGAATGCAGACTCTTTCAGTCAGGGGACTGTGGCAAAATTCACCATCTTGAGCCACGACTATTGAGATTATCTTTCAAAGGAAGAAAGCAAATGTATGCAAACAAACTGCAAGTTTTATGTATTTGTTATCCACATAAATAATCTATGGCGGTTTTATAATAACAAACCAGCAACTTCTTGGCGATTCTTTACATGCATCTCTTGGTGATTTTTTCTCCAATTAAGGTGCCACCAGGATTAAAGTTTGGGCAGAGGAAGAGAAATGTTTTACTGTCAAGGTACCTGTGGAGGGGATGCAGACTACCACTGGATGCAGTGCCATAGCTACTTTATGCGATGCTGGAAGTTGTGTAAAAATTGAGTTACTCATTACTGCTATTGTCGTGGCCATGGCAGCATCTAGACCTGCTTACCTTTCTTCTCTCTACCTTTTTTTCGTTTTACTATTCTGACCTTTTCCCACCTCTTTTTCATTCACTCCGTTTCCAAGGATGCGCACCCTCAGATATCTCAGGCTGAGACTTTTACCGATGCACTTGCTCTCCATCATCTCAGCAATCAGCTGTGTATTTACCTCCAGTGAAAAACTAGTGACATGTTACAACTCTCTTATACTTGCCTTCATCTCTCATCTCCTTTCCGGGTGAACAGTTAGTCTCAGTCTGTTAGACTCTCTCCATTGGCTGGCGTTTTGAGTCAATCTGTACTCATTGGGCTTCTCTCCTAGCAGGTAAACTCTTACTAAGAAATACTCTAGCTGCCTGTTTATTGGTTGTCTAATGTTATGCACGACATTCAAAGCTTATTGAAAGAAATTGGAGAAAGTTTTCTATTAAATCATCTTTCTGACATGGTTGTCCCAATATCTAAAGTAACCTTCTGTTACCTCCTGAAGCCAAATCATCACAACTCAGTTTCCAAAAAAAGTTTTTTTTTCAGTAGTATCTTTTAACTTTTATAGCTAGAGCACAAAAACCCACATCTGGATAATCTTATTGTCCAACTCAAGTGTCCTGTTATAAAGCATAACAATGATTTATATAGTGATGTATCAGCACTCATTCATTCACCTTTATACTTACTCGTTCAGCAGAAACATCAGTGCATGCAATCGTTCCTTTCTGTGTGGGAGCACTTCTCTGTTGCACTTGTGAATTGCTTTTTCATGCAGTCCACCTCAAAAACTCGGGCTTCAGTCAGCGTAGATGGACCATTGTGTCATTTTGATTGATTTTTTGAGAGATTTGAGAAAATCCATTGCTGTGAGTCAGTGGAGGTCAGATATAAAGACAGGGGTTACCTTTGCAGAAATTTGCCTTTATCTTTATCATTTTTATTTGAGTCTAGACACTTTTGCTAAAGACAAGCAGTAAAATATTCTCCTTTCAGTTTCAGTGAGGAATGATGAACCGCTCGCATGCTGAGGGGCATTGCAGAAAAGATTAACTAAAGTTAATTCAAGTCAACTTTGGCCTTAAGAAAATGATACTAGGGTCAACGGGGTGCTGCTAACCTCAGGCAGTTGGCTCTTGGTGTTAATTTGGATACAATTTATATTCAAATGTATAAATCCATGACATTTGCAAACCAGTGGAGAAAAAAAAACAAATTTGTGGCTCTGGAATCCATGTCAATGCTGATTTTAAAATGAGCTCCGTCAGCAGAAAAAAGTGGCCATGTTTAGTAAATCCTGGGACAAATGCAATCAAATCCTGTGCAGACTTACTGCCATAAGTCTGCAAGACTTTTTTAATCCAAGCCTTTCTCAAACAATAAATAGTGGCTCATTTTGGTGAATTACTCCATATTTATTCCTCTAATGAACGTGTGATTGAATATAAATGAATAAAAACAACTGGCTGCACAGATTGTGATGTAGTTTAAATTTTAAATGAAGAAAACTGGGCAGTTATCTTGCATGTTCCCTCTGTAGTTGGTTTGGTTCTCTTCAGGTACTTGAGCTTCCTCCAAATGGTGTCTGTGCTCTCCCTTGGAGGTTGAGGAAGATGTTATTTGGGAGGCACTCACATCAAAAGCTGCCAGTTGTGCTGGTTTGGGGTTCTGACCAGAAAGCCTTCTGTATGTTTGGTGAAGTGTTTTGGCCATGTCCTACTGGGAAAAGAGTCCTGCAGCAGTCCAGGACATGCTGGAGGGAACCCGTCCTTATCCTTCAAGAAGAACTGGAGTAAGTGGTTGAGGAGAAAGAGGCGTCTCTGCTTAGACTGTTACCCCAGAAAATGGCAAAACGTGGACAGAAAGACAAATTCTAAAAAAGGCCTTTTTATTTGTCATCATGGGTTTGAGAGTTGTTTGTTGTGAATAATTGAATTCTTTCAGAAATAAATTACACTGTGCAAAAAGTGATGAGGTCAGACTGCTTTCTGGAGCAAAGCTGACTGTGTTTAAAAAAAGATTTAATAATGATCCATGAGATGTATCAGCCTTTTCAAACAATGTTTTATAGTAGGGCACATTCAGTGTTGGTTTAGATCCTTTTGTTGGATTTGTTCACAATAAGAAAAAAAATAAATAATGAATAATAGGCATGGGAGAGTAACAAACACGTCACCACAATTGAAGAAAGCTGCTGTCATCTCCAGGCTCTACCACCAAATCAACCACAGACAAACAGATCAATAGCACCAACTTGTTGAAAGGTCACTGTGGTGAAAACACCTCTGAGGAGTCGTGAAATTAGACGTGAAGTTAAAAAGGCCGTCAAACATCACGCATCATGGCTGTTTACCTCCCAGCTGTTTATAATAAGCAGTTTTTGAACCAAGATTTAAGTAGCATAAAAGCATTTCTGTTAATACCCTGAAACCTTATATCCCCCACAGTCTCCTTTAAAAGAGGCTGCATGCTATGCACAGATTATACATGAATCAGAGATTGCCACTTACTCATCTTTCCTTAGCTCAAGCACATATTTACTGACAGATAATGCAAACAATAATTCATGGGTAAACATCTTGGTTTACAGTGATTTCTAGAGCATTTTATCCTTTGTTAACAGAATGCAGAGGGGGTGGAATATTCTTTCCAGCTCTGTTGGCTGTTGCTGCGTGCGTAGAAAGTGCGATCATTTCCATTGTTCCCAGTGAATGCATCGTCTCTCCTTTGTGACCTGATTTGGCACCACCCCTGTCGAAAAAGCGCCCCAAACACAAAGGTGGTAATGCTCGTGCCTTGGAGGGTCTCCTTGTTAAGCCGGTGGGAGTTTGATTTGCCACGGGGAGGAAGAAGGAAGCATTCCACGGGGAACGAGGCCCTGTTTTGCTTGCCCTTATTGCAAAGCATAAGCTGCAAACAGAGCTGGAGGGAATTGAGGAGGTCAGGCAGCCTGATCAATACGCACATTTCCTCGCTAACCATGTTGAATATGTATGGGAGTGTTCTGCCATGCAGCATCTATTTCCCTCTTTATTTCCTACTTGAATGAGACTTTTGTGTGCCCTGGCAACAGTCCCATATCCTTCAAAAAATGGCTCAATTTGGAAGGGAGCTACAGTATGAAACACCTACATCACATCACATTCTTTACAGTAGCTGAAGCAAGTATATAGATTTAGATGCTTGGAAATAATCTCAGACCTTGAAAAGTGTTTCATTAATATATATGCCACGAGAAGAATATACCGACTCAGCCCATAATTTATTGAATAAAGACAACTTAAGTGAGGAAAATATAGTTCAAACTTTCTTGAAAATGTGATATATATATATATATATATATATATATATATATGTGTGTGTGTGTGTGTGTATAAGAATTTAGAAACATTGGTGCCTGTGCAGTTTGTGATAGTTTAAAAAAAATGTTTTTCTTTTTTTAAAGTATATGAACTAATCGTGTCTGAAATAAATAAATACAGATATATTCTGCCAGTTCATATGTTTCCTCAACCCTGTATAACAGAAAATCAATCAGTGCACCTGCCTCTGGTTCCACAGAGAGCGTTTATATTTTACCTCAGGATTCTTCCACATCTGGACAAGAAATTAAAGCATTAGTAAAAGCTGCTGTTGCTACGAAGGTTTCTGCATTGTTTCGTTCGTTTTTACAAATAGTGCCAGCTGTACAAAACGTCAAGTGGCTGCTTGAGACTGCAAAACTAAGCCTACCCCCAGAAACACCTGTATTAAAATGTACACTTTTTTCTGTGATGAACATTTTGTTTTTACTCGCCTCCACATTCAATCTTTAGTTATTATTAATTTCTGGCTCCTTTCCCACAATGTCTAATAACCTGTTTCCTTTCTGCCACTTCCTGTAACTGGTCCTGCCGGAAATTTCTTCCTGTTAAAAGGGAGTTTTTCCTTCCCACTGTTGCCAAGTACATGCTTACAGGGGATCGAGTGATCACTGGGGTTTTCTCTCTAGTAGTGCCTTTATCTTACAGTGTAAAGTGCCTGTTGTGCTGGAGTGACCAACACAACCACAATGACAGACTTGCATCAAATGCTGTTTGAACAATAAAATTCCATCACACAGCAGTGTGTGGTCAAGCTGGTGACCAGCCTGAGGAGGTGCTAGGCTGTTGTGTGTATTTTTCTTCCATATACTGAGGCCCCTGTTTGTTAAATTAACACATTTTTAAATTGCTACTAAACAAGAGTCAATAGCAGGATAAGACATTTGGCATTTTCAGAGAAGATTTTGCAAGCACAACCCACATACTCAACTCTGCTCTGCTGCTCAACCTATAAGTGTATTTTCCTTACAAATAAAAAGGCTTTCCAACAGTGTCAGATTTATTTCCAGGAAGTATTGTTACAACAAATAAATAATTGACCAAGCATAAATCCCCTATTTTTCCTGCTAAGTTTATTTACTTTTTAATGTGATGGGAAAGGAAAAATAAAAATGTCACACTGTGGTATGGTGAACATCTTTCAGCCTACAAAATTACTGGTAGTGGAATTTCACCTCATACAAGTATTGGAAGTATTAGTTGGTTTTATTTCTCTTATTTCTCTATTTCAAATTTCGACAAGTGAATGGATTGTTGTTGTGGTTATTTTTTAAGAAATGCACTTGTGACTGTTAGAGCGCCTATAAATCATTATCAAACCGAGAATCTCTGTTTTATAATAACTGTAATATAAAACCCAACAGCCAGCACAGGTCACTGTGAGAATTTCTGTGGTTTGGTTGTCTGCAAGTTCAGCTATGCAACATTTGCCACCTGTCTGATTAAAAACTAAAAAAAATAAATAAAGACAGTTGCAGACTTTCCACTAACACAACTGAATCTAAGTGCATCTCCTGGAAGAACTAGTTTTTAAAAAAATATTTTCATCTATCTCCATTAGAGATAGGGTGAGGAGAAGTTCGGCCATCCGGGAGGGGCTCAGAGTAGAGCTGCTGCTCCTCCACAACGAAAGGAGCCAGCTGAGGTGGTTTGGGCATCTGACAAGGATGCCTCCTGGGCGCCTCCTGTGTGAGGTGTTCCGGGCATGTCCTGGGGAGGCCCCAGGGCAGATCCAGGACACGCTGGAGACATTATATCTCTCGACTGGCCTGGGAACGCCTTGGTGTTCCCCCGGATAAGCTGGAGGAGGTGGCTGGGGGGAGGGAGGTCTGGGCTTCTCTGCTTAGGCTGCTGCCCCCGTGACCCGGCCCCGGATAAAGCGGATGAAGATGGATGGATGGATTTTCACCTATAGGCACAAAATAGATAAAAGCTACGGGTTCGTGTACCATGTTTACAACTGTTTTCTGTGGATTTATTAACAAATGCAAACTTGAAAGGTCTCTAGAAACATAACATAACTCTCTTTTTGTAAAGACCCATCCATCCATCCTCTTATCCCATTCAGGGTTGGGGGCATGTGGACAGGTTGTCAGGCACAGCTGGACTGGCCATTGAGTATATTGGGCATTTGCCCGATGGGCTGATGGTGATTTTTTTGTTTTGTCCATTTTAGAATAACCTGTTAACCTGACATGCATGTCTTTGAACTGTTGGAGTGACCGTAGAGAACCTATGTAGAATGGGGAGAAGATGCAGACTACAAACAGAAAGGTCCAGTGGAGTCAAACCTGGGATGTTTCTGCATTGACTTGACAGTCCTAACTGCAACGCGTAGCACTGAGCTAGTAATTTAAAGACAAACTGAGTGAAATGTTGATAATGCTGTCTGCATACAGGTTAACTGTCAGTCTCATTCTATCAGGATCTGTATCAATAATGGCCAAAATAATGAATCACACTCACTCTTAATATTATTAAAATCATGATCATTTGTCATGATTATTTATTGATTTTAGTGACAAAAATATTGTTATTACACGGTCTCATAAACACTACACAGCTCAAGCATGTTGTATTTTTCATTGTTCCTCTTTATCCACAAATTTCAGTGCAGCAATTAATTAATTAATTAATTAATTAATTAATTAATTAAAGCATATTTGCAGACAAATAAGGCATTTATTCATGTGACCTAAGTCTATCTACCAGAGCAAACTATAGAGGCTTTCACTCCATTCATTAAACATATATGATGGATAAGAATACAAGTTGGACTTTGGCTAATTTTGTTGTTTTCAATGCACTTTACAAATAAACTTGGACTGGATACATTTCCTTGCAACATTTTGTGTAAATCACAGGTTTTGACTCTTTTGAAAGATAGCTAGGTGATGGGATAACCTTTATCCATTAAAATGAACAGATGGAACACAATTGTTGATTTCAATTTTTTAATTTTTCGAGCTGAATGTGTACGCAGATGCCTCGTACGCTCTGCTTTCAGTAACATTAGATGATTCCAACTGTTTGCTTGGAGTTCATGCATTCTTCATACTGCAGTTGGTGGTGTGTTTCCAACAGTTGTTGACCTACATTTGAAAAATTTCCAAACAACAAAAATCTTCATCTTCTACATTTTCAGTATCACTTCATGATGTTTGTTTGATCCCGGGAAGCCAAATTAGTGATCGATATTAAGACTCGATCAGTTGTGCATCCACACAAGATGTTCCACTGAATGTAATGTTACACTGGTTACCCAGGTAAGCCTGCTAAATAACTTGGGGAATGTTTGATACAAACCGAACAAAATAATACAAATGTATTGTGTTCCTTGTTGTTATTTAGCCCAGCTCATATCACAGCCCCAGGAGATGTATCTCTAACGCATCCAAGTCTTATCGTAATGTGAGAATCATAACAATAAATTTGATGTTTGGCAAAAATTACGAATTCTCTATGCGAAGGAAAAAAGTGCTGCCCTTTGTAATTATGGATTCAAGATGTAAACTCATTGACTGTCTGCTCCCCTGAGACTATTTCTCTCTTGGCATTTAAAAAAAAAAACAATCAACCTGTGGGGAACTTTCAAAATATCCCTGGCTTTAAAAAGAAAACACCCTTAAGCTCTCGCAGTGTCGTGTGCGGCACAGACCTCATTCTGCAAGTCTGTCATTTTCATATCTTCCTACTGCGCCTCGGGCTTTTTAATAATTGAATTAATTATATTGACATTGTTGAGTATCCTCCTCTAATTGTAATAGGCTTGCTGAGATGATAAGAGCGTCTGTCAGGCTGTGAGTCAGAGCTGCTCACCTAGAACCCATCAGCTCTCTCTCTGACATGTATGAATAAGACAAATGAGCCCAGCAGTACTATCTGAAAATGAATTGTGTGTGCACGGGTGCACAGTATGTGCTTCCAAAGACCTGTTTTTTGCATGAACTTGCTGCGACCCGCGTGAATATAAACAATATTCTGTTTATTATTCCTATATTCATTCCTTATGCAAAGCTTCGCCATCTGCTGCATTACCCCGCGCCACCCCAAAGACAGCAAACAGGCAGACAATCTGTAATCTGCAAATGACCGACCAACTGTTTTTCCAGCTTTATGAGATGCTGTACAAAGTTGTCATTTTATATGAGTTGTCACATAAAATAAAAATAAAAAATGTAGATTCAGATCTTAATTGTTGTGCTTCACCTTGTACCTCCACCTTTTGATTTATATGTTTAACATTGGGTCTATTTTTCTTCTAATTTTCAGTTGATTTTCTTTTTAAGTTCATTTTTACGCCTACCAATGTTACTTTTTTATATTCTCAGAACTCATCAGAAAGTAAAAGATTTGCTTTGAGTGATGATAATAGAGATGACATAAGTGGAAACACAGTTGTTTGCCAATCAATACCAGGTTTAAAGTTTTTCCATAAGTGCTCAAAAAGAACATACAAGGTTAGAAAGGTTTATATATATATATATATATATATATATATATATATATATACATATATATGTAAAATGATATTTTTGCCCTTCAAACTTTGCTGCAAATAGTTGGATGGATTCTTTTTAAAGCAATTGCAGCCTTATAAATGTTTTACATGGTAGCTGGCAGTTTGGTGAGGTAACCTGGTTACACTCTTCCCCATGCCTTCTAAATGGGCCTCCCACAAGCTGGATTGGTTTAATGGGCAATGCTTATGTAGTACACGGTCAAGCTGTCCCCACAGCATCTCAATAAGGAGGTTAATGTCTACCATTGTGCTTTACGTTTTACCACTGGCTGTGGAAATTTTGTACATCAATGTTCTTTGTATCCTGCTGCTAAGTGGCTGTCTCTCTATGGCTGCAGACTTTCCTGCTGGTTGGCTATATTAAACCTGTGTACATAACCAGGCCTTTTCACAAAATATTTAAGAAATGTTGTTTTTAAATATATTGCCATTGTTTAAGGGAATAATTGATCCAAAATCTGGATTCATGACTTATCTGTTGCCACGATTTTCAGTCCAGTTCTTGTGTAATCTAGCATAGCTCAGCCTTTTCACCCCGTTTCCCTTGCATAACAATGGCTTCTTTTTGATGGCTTTTTAAAAATGTATTTTAGATACTGTTCATCTGCAGTAGCAAGTTGTTTTGGGTTTTCCCATATGGAAAAGAAATAATGCATAAGATGTGGCCTACTTCTTATAATGAATCATATAAGACTTGTATGATTTCCTCATGAAAGTTGCCACTTTCATACATTGTGTTTGTAAAAAAGTTTCATTTATATATTTTTTCTAGGGATCTTATATCTGTTTTCACTCTTTTATGCTTTTCATACAAGTTTCACACAAGACAGATACAAACTTTATAACATTTATATATCTTTTCCATATGGGTTCCTTTAAGGTCTGACGCTTCTCCTCTTTTTCATTTTCTTTCAACTTTACAGGGTCACAGTGCACACACGGCGAAACATGCCAACATTTAAGTTAATATTTTTTTCTGAATAACCTTGAGAGGCATACAACAGTATGTTTGCACTAACACGCTGTGTTAATTTTGTTATTTTCAGAGATTGAGCTAAAAAAGGGGCACAAATGATTTGCTTTGTGACAGGCTGTTAGTAACAACCTGAAGTGGAGTTTAACTCCACTCTAAAGGACCAAGAAAATAATTGTTTTGGTTGGTGTGGCTGCTTTTGAAGTTGCTCTTATTACTATTATTACTATTATTATTATTATTATTATTATTATTATTATTATTATTATTATTATTATTATTAATATTATTATGTAACTGCATCTAATCCAGATGTTGTTCCCTCTCCTGCCCTGTCAGCATAAACGCTGCTGGCCTCTTGATCAGGTCTTGATTTTTGGTTCCAAATGTTGAACAAAGAAGTTGACCTCAGTCATAAACTGCGTACAAAAGATTGAATTAGGCATGGTAACGTCTTGATTTGTCAAATTGTTGAACCTTTCATGTAAGCATTTCGTCGGTTGTCGTTTTAGTTTTGAAATGAGACATCACGAGTGAGCGGTGGCTTTGAAACCAAGAGATATGTTGAGCGACTTGTCAGTTATAAGATAGACCCAAAGTAAAGTACAGTGCACTTTATCATTCATTTTGTCGCTAATGGGAGCCATAATTTACATAATTAACATCACGTTGTATTCAGTAAAACCATAAATTAATCACAAGAGTGTTTACTGAAGTCATCAATCAAGAGAGCCGAGGGTCAATTTTATCACAGACTTCTACACAATCCACAGAAAATGTCATTATGGAGAAAGTCACTATGATGTCATCCACTGGTTATTAAATTCCCCCATGAAGTCCCATGGCCTGCTCATGCCTGATGTTACGACCCGTACAGCCACTTTGTGACTAGTCTGGCAGTGTGTCGATCTTTAATACCACCCACTGAGCCAGTCCAAGCTTTTACTGGTCCCTTAATAACTTTAATTACTAAGTTAATCTGTAAGACTAAAGCAGAATATAAAGATTTATATTTTATGTCATAAATCAAAGTCTGAAAATATAGTAACTAAAACTAATATAAATGTAATAGAATAAGATGTGAGTTTAACTTCCTATTACTGAACATGTGAATGATCTGCACAACTTGTCAGTTATGTTGGTGGTCTGCATGAATGGTGGGAAGGCCCATCAGTATAAATAATAGGATATTTATCTCCTGATGAAGGTGAATAAAGAAGCACCTTTGATGTGCCTTTCCTTAGTATGTAGAGAATTTAGGTGCAATGCAGATAGTTCTGAGTCACTTCTTTCTTTTCGCTAAGAAAAACTAACTATTCAGCTGCACTCTAAATATCTCTCATCATACTCAGAATGAGATTGTAATGTGTTCATGTTTACTTTCTTAGTGTACCGTTTTAGGATCCAAGCATTTTCTAAACAAAACACCAGCTAAGCCTGATGGGAATGTCTTTAACTTATGGCTAAAACATGATGAACTGAAGTGGTTGAACTGATTAGTGTTGTCATGGTAACCCATCCCATTTTTACTTTGCTAATGTTAACCTCATGGCAGGGCAGAGGTTCCATCATCTGATGATTATTAACATAATTAACTTTTCAATGTAATGGATCAACTGATAAGTAAACACAGCGACATCCGTACAAATGCAAATATTTTTAAAGCTGTGAAAAATATGCATTATTTTCATTAGTTCATTTGGTTTTCATATAATTGTTGATTTCTACCCACACAGTTACAGTAGATAACTGCAGAACTCACCTGAAAAGTCTTCAGACTCTGAAGAAACTCTTGTTGGAGAGAGGTGCATTCACTGTCAACTCTGGCAAGCGGGAGATTTTGTCAGCAGGGGGTAGCCAAAACCAATCCTATTAATTTTCTTCCGTTTAACTTTTGTTAAGCATGATAGACTTATCTAAACACTTTGCCAGAACTTTTATATTTGATGTATCCATCTTCTGCTCAATAATCTCCAAATCTGCTGCCACAAGGAAGTCCGTACTAGTGAGGTGTGATTCTAATACATAGGTGTAGTTGTAAATTTAAGCCACTGGATTCAGCCAAAAGTCTGAAAAAAACCAAATAAAATGTCAAATGCAAAAGGAAAAAGTCTGGATAACAGTCGCCTGTGAGAGGAGATTTAAAAGATGATAGTCAGGCAAGTTGTCCTTAAGCCCCGACAGGTAAAGCCCTCAGATGTACAACCTTTTATCCACAATACCTTCTGTTTTGGATCGTCTCGTATTAGGTTCAGATTCTCTTAGAGACGAGTGCAAAAAAGCAGCATTACTGTCAGACTTTATTTTATCCTAAAAGGTCACCAAAGAGCAGAACTTGAGCCGAGCAACAGTTTCAGCGGCCTTAAGACAACCACAGGGTTGTTTCAAGGACATGAGGACTAAATAAAGGAGGGAAAGAAGGTGGGAATTTCTTATTAACGGAAGGGCTTTTGTGCAAAACTAATGCATATTGGACAAATAACTGTTTTTTAAGCAAAAATTATATTTTAGTGAGCATGTAATTGTTTCGCCTGCCGTTCCAGCTGATGTCTTCCATTCATTTTTTTAATAAAATTCGGTGAGTTATGTGAAGCTGACATTTTGCAAAGATACATACAAATATTTCTGAAGACGTTTGGAGAGAAGGATGTTAATTTTGGCAACCAGAGGCTTGTATCAAAAGTTTCAATGATAGATCTTTATGCCTCTCAGAATCACCTTGTGTACATCACAAAACAAAGAATTAAATATTGAATTAAAGAATAATAATTCTAAAAAGCCAAACTCACAACCAAAACAGAAAATGAAGAAACAGAAAAGTCCAAGAACACAAGATTAAGAGTCCATAAACTCAGGGCCGTGACTTCTTTAGGTACTGTGTGATTCTTTGAATCTGAAGGGCTTGTTTGCTGAAATGCTTGGGACAACCATCGTCAGTTCATCTCTCAAAGAGAGAGAGTTTCTTTAACAATATACCTGTATTTGTAAACAATCGATGAAGTATGGAAACTACATATCTGGTTAACTCCCAGCTAAAAACACCAAAATCTCACCTAAACTGGCAATTACGACCTGGTAACATCTGTTTTTTGGTTACTGTTGTTGCCCTAACGCACGGTGGTGCATGCCAAAAAGAGCCATCACTACAGCTACTGTTCGCTATGTCGTGCTTTGGTGTTGTTTGACTCGTTGTGCACCTGCACACAGCACAGCCGGTGCAGACAGGTTGAAGACATGAGTCTGACTGTGTCAGTCTGTTTTCCACACCACACATTAGTGGTGGAGCTCAGAGATAACTCGCACACCTCAAGTGCCAGTATAAATGGTGACAGGGCAGTGACTTCACAACTAATGTGGTTACCATAAATAAGGCTTAAGAACAAACTTTCATGCAGAACAATAAATTAGAAATGTCCTGGTTTTATGACTTGTTTTATCATCTGTGTAGTTGTTCACAAAAAATGAATTAATTGAAAAGACTGGAAGAAACTGGTTTCATTAATCAGGTAATGATGAGTTAACACATTTATAAAATGGAATAATAATGACAAGCAACCCTCTGCTGAGCTGTACAAAGTAGCCAATCATCATTCACTTCCATTAATGCTATAATAATAGCTAATAGCTCGTTGCTTCTTAGTATATGTGATTATGATGATGTGGCCGTTTTACTGTATCTGAAACTTTCAGCACTTATTCGCAGCAACTCCTGGAGTTTGCTTAAAATAAAACTAAGACTATATTTTCAGCGCCTAGTGTGGTTTAAGTTTAAACTAAGAGCTTGAAATGAAGCCAGTGGAGCATTCCTTTAAATAATTAATTAAAAAAAACTGCTACAGGCATATTTGGTGTGACTGCATACTAAGATTCATTCATGTAAAAACAGTCTTATCCAGAGGTTAACGTGTCAAACATTCAGCCAGAGGGCAGCTACTTGTTTGTGGGAGACAAAGTGTCAGAGTGCATCATGTCCAAGGTCCTGGGGAGAAGAGATGCATCAGACACCCAGCTGTAATGGCCTGTAATTAGAGAGCTGATTAGCAGAACTAATGACCCAAGAAATGATCCTTCCCTCATATCTCAGTGTCTTTGGAACTGAGCTGAAACGAGAGATAGGGGACAAACAGCGTAGCTGGACGAAGACGAGGACGGTCCTGCTCTCGTTAACCTAATTATCGTGTATACAGGTAAATAAGTGATGATGGAAGATGATGAGGGAGGTGTTTGGTAGATTTTGGGTGAGAGATGGCTAGTTCTTGTTGTCTTTTTTCATATATTTTGCACAGGAGGAAGCTTTCATGACCATCTGTCTTTGAGCGAGGATGAGCCCTCTCTCTATATATTCAGCAGAGTGCTGCAGGCCACGGGGTAATAGGGGGCTTGGGGCACATCAGATGGGGAATAACAGTGGTGATTATCTTCTCTACCTCCTTGAAGTAATAGATGAAAGCCTCGCCATCATGTAATAGGCTACTTAAGTCTGTCAAGGCGGGAGAAATTTTTACCCTGTCCCTATTTGCCTTGCTCCTCTCTCCCCTCTCTTTGTGGTTAAATACGCTTTGTCTGAATGTCTCTGATGAATAGTACAGGCCCTTTCTTCCTCCTCTTCCCTGACATGATAATAAAAAACCACATGGGCGATGTGCTTTTAGTTTCCTTCAGGCCAAATCCCCGCAATCAAGAGTCATTTAAGATATGACACATGCAGGCACTAAAGAGCGTTCTGGCCAGGCAGGAATAATCACACTGTTATCCATACTTTGACATCATTAATGAGGCAGATGAGAGGGACAAACCCTGAGGAGAGGAGGAGTAGAAAGAGTCAGATAAATGGCGTTGTTTCGCAAGATCATATAGCTGATGTTTTTACGTGATCATATCACCACCTCAGCAGGAGATGTTATTTAGCTATTTTGGAGGACATGAGGCTAGTTGTTAGCAGCAAGCAGTGACACACCTTCAGTATCTTTGCAGCATTGATCTCAGGGAGCGTGTTATCTTGTTACAAGCTCACCTCTAATGGCTGCTGATGGCTCAGAGCTGGGTTTTAATTTGCATCTATATGGTAATCCTACAGCACCTGCTATATTTTTGCATAATTCTGCATAAAATCCTTATCTGGCTCTTTCACGAGACGTGGAAATGTCCTTTAATGCTCTTATTGGGAAGACAACTGAACGTGTCGGATTCAACTCTGCAGAGCAGATAAAACTATCTAAATGCAAATAAACAGTGTAATTGTGTCAAAATTGATTCAAAGTTTACCATGCCACAGCTGCTGCGGGGCACATTGTTTTAAATCAGACATCCTTCTTCGCTTGTATGATCACATCTTACACCACTATGTTTTTTTTAAACTAAAGTCCATGCTCAGCCAAACATAACTTTTCATCCTTTTATCGACTCAGGCAGAGCTGTACTTTGAAATTAATGGAAAATGTCCGCAGCAGTGGTTTGATTCACTGTAACTCATCTGTATTTGCTCTGTTACACGGCTTCTGTAACATTCAGAGTCAGATATCAGCTAATAGCATTGTAAATGCGATATAGAAAAAAACACATATAGAAGAGTTTTAATATTAATGTGTTCCTCGGTAATAGATTTAAAAACAGTCCCTTAGACATACACTCACCAACCACTTTGTTAGGCACACCTTAATAATACTGAGTTTTGCCAAATTGTTCCCTTCAGATTCGCCTTCATTCTTCATGGCACAGATTCAACACATTCCTCAGAGATCTTATTCTATATTGACCTGATAGCATCACAGTTGTTGCAGATTTGTCAGCTGCACACGTGCAAAGTCAATCTCGTTTTCCACAACATCCCGAAAGTCCTCCGTTGGACTGAGATCTGGTGACCTCAGAGGCCATTTGAGTACAGTGAACTCACTGTCATGTTGGAGAAAACAGTTTGTGAGAGAAATTGGACTTTGCGATATGGTGCATTATTCAGCTGAAAGAGGCTATCAAAGATAGGTACACTGTGGTCATAAGGGGATGGACATGGTCAGGACCAAAACTCGGGCAGACTGTGGTGTTAAAATGATCCACAGCTGGTACTAAGGGGCCCAAAGTGTGTGAAATAAGACCACCAACAACAGCACGAACGGTTGCTTTAATGTTGTTTTCACCAAATTCCAACCCTACCATCTGAATCCTGCAGCATCCAGAAATCAAGCTCATCAAACCAGGCGATGTTGTCCAATTTTCTGAGCCTTTATGAATTGGAGTCTCAGTTTCCTGTTCTCAGCTGACACGATTGACACCCAGTGTGGTCTTCTGCTGCTGTAGCCCATTTGCCTCAAGGTTTGACATGTTGTATATTCAAACATGCTCTTGCAAGTCACATGCAAATCTAGTTTCTAGTTTCTAATTTCTAGTGAGTGGTTATTTGAGTTACTGTTTCCTTTCTAGCTAAGTACTGACATCAACAAGGCATTCACCCAGAGAAGTGCCATTCCTTTGATATTTTCCCTTTTTTAGACCAAGTGCTTGCTCAAAGGGAGGAATTTCATTTGATTGTGGTTTTCTCTATATTATTGTAGGATCTCTACCTTACAATATAAAATGCCTTGAGGTCATGCCTGTTGTAATTTGGCGCTATGTAAATAAAACTGAATTGAACTGACACCAATAATCACACCACGTTCAAAGTCAAAACATCAACAAATACTTCCACATTTCCCTTATTTCAATTTGAAATGAATCAAATTTGTGCAGATAGCACGCACAATTTCTAATTCAGTCTAAACAATACTTTCTACATACTTATCCAGATCCCTCACCTCTGTTATTGCTTTCATCGAAATTCACCTACAGGTTTTCAAATAATCCTGCTTCCAAACAAACTAACCATATAACCACACGGCAAAGCTAAATAAATGAAATTAATTGGTTTGCTGTCTGAAAGTGGTGGGAAAAGTAGTGTTACCCCATGCAGGGATGGTACGAGGGGTTAAAAAACATCTGCTGTGGACTTGATTTAGACACTGGTGCTCATTTCCTGGGGAACGCCAGCAGTGGCGGCACCAGTGGCTCGCGGATGTTTTTAAACCCCTGTTGCATCAAACGTTGCATCCCTAATTAGAGTCTTCATTCAAATCTCTACACGCAGACATCTTACATTCAGTAAAATTGTTGATCTGGTGTAATTTGCACTTTGCAAAGACATCATTATCACCAGTGCTCATCATGAGTAAATATCTTTAAATAACATAAAAATGTTGATCTTTAAAACTTCAGAACTTGCTTGAGTGTTTGTTTTGGTGATAGTTCTTTTTAAATGACTGAGTTCTGAGCAAACAGGAACCCCTGGTAAGTAACTCGACATGGTTATGGTGTAAATATGCCAAAAAATAAACAAATACAAACTTAAAACCACAGCTAAAGTCTGACTCCCTATCGTAATGATCTTTAATGCAGTCAAACCTCATAAAAGAGTACAATGGCGCATCTCTCAGCTTCAGAGTTCTTTGCAAAACCAACAGCAGTGATCTCAGGTTCACTGTTGATCAAGAAAAGATGCACTTTGCTGGCTAATTTGTGTCACTGTTACAGATATGTTGGCACTAAAGCCCTTTTTTGGCAAGCTACCAAAACATCAGGAGCCCCACAGTAATGACATCCAAGGCTTTTAAACTGAGGTCAGATCCTTAGATGCAACAACTGATTTGGTCTCTTAACTAATCTATAGCCAGTGTTTTGTAGTGTTGTGGCGAGCTGCTGCTTATTTGATAAACAATACATTTATTTTTGGGTTTTTTTATTCAGAGCGTCTCTGAAGGAAAAAAGGGTTAAAAACACATTTCGGCACTTTCAGACAGCGGGGAGAGCCAAATAAAGGCATAGATCTGAAATGGGAGAACAACTAATGAAACTGGCAGCATGTTTTGTTTTTGTGCACAGAGAGCTTTCCCTCACAATGGCCTCCCACATGCGACCGAGGGAGCTCATCAGTAAAAAGTGAAAGCATTAATTACCTGAATAAAGGCAGCTGGCATGGCACTTTTTAAAAATTCACCCTCTTTCAACCTACATGTGAGAGAAGAGATTTCAAAGCGTATTGGGGAGGGAGCAATTTTATGTAGCCTATAAAACCCATTATTCTCTACATAGATGACGGAATTGCAAGATGATATGATTGAAAGGAGGTAATGGTGCCTCTTTCAACAATAACAGTTCCCAGTTTATTTCCCCTAAATTAGGAACACAACAAAGAAAACTTCCCCTGTTGCACAGCCGAGGGGCAATTTTCAGTTGTTGCAGATCACATTTATGCATTCTGACTTCATCGCTTGTTCATAAGAGTTTATTATTGCTATTTACTGCTTCCTTCAGCTTATTACAACTGGTTAAATTGGTTTTGCAGTGTTGCTTCCAGTTTTTCATCCGTAATATGAAGGCTTTTATTCCAGAAATTGTTCTTTTTTTTAAGGAAAAAGTATCATCAATTCATCAATAAAATCTGATTGTAAAGGATTTTAAAACACTGTACAAGCTAACGATGTTTCTCCAAACGGCGGATATCTATAGGAGCAAACTTGTCATGTTTGCCCGAACAGAGAGAGAAAGGACAATTGCATCAACCTCCCACCACAAATCCCAAGCCGTGCTGCATGTTGCTGTGTGAAATAAAGCATGAATCTCAAACTGCCATGCTACTCTGGTCCCACTGTGCTGTGTAACCACTCATTACGTGGCCTGGGTTTCAACAGGCACCTACAGACAAATCAAGCTGCTGCAGGTACGCCGAGGGGAAAAATGTGAAGTGCTTCTAATGGCGACAAACCTCAAAGAACACAGTTTCTCTCAAAGTATTTTTGAGAACAGCCAAAAATATACACAATCCTGTTTTAACCTCACATTTGTAAACCACCCGTGTGGGGTTTTTACAAAGTTACGTTGCAGATTCTTTAGTTTGCACCTCTCATGTGTTTGATTTTACATTCAGGCCTCTGTCCACAGACGGACACGAAAACAAACAAGAAGAACTGCATGATTTGTCACCTTTTTGTGCATCTTGTACAAATATACTCAAATAAGTTAAACTGTACACATGACTCTTTTTGTTCAGTGTATGGAAAGAATCCTTCTGCATTGCACCATGCACCCATTCCATACCACACTCTTCTTATGTAGTGTAGTAAAAAAAACAAAAACATATGTATTTAAGCTGCACGCTTTCACATCTCTCCCTCTGACACGCTGATGTTATTTTTTCCCTGCTGGTTCACCACCTGTAGGCTAATATTTACTCACAGTCTCAACTAAGTAAAGTCACTGGCTTTAGTTAAGTCACTTTTGTTAAGGTACATCTGGGTTTGACCCTCTGTTGTTTTCAGAGTTGCCTTAATTCTTCATGGCAGAGAAGATACAAACACTCTCGGAGATGTTTGGTCATTTTGACATGATAGCACGACACAGTTGCTGCAGATTTGTCAGCTGGACATCCATGATGTGAATCTCCCATTACACCACATCCCAAAGGACTATGTAGATCATTTGAGTACTAAACTCATCATCAAGTTTATGAAACCAGTTTGGGATGATTTGAGCTTTGTAACATGATGTGTTATCCTGCAGGAATTAGCCATCAGAAGGGACGGACATGGTCAGCAGCAGTACACAACCAGGTAGGTTGTGGAGTTTAAACAATGCTGAACTGTGGTGTCCAAATGGGCTCAAAGTGTGCCAGGAAAATCTCAGCCACATCATTACGCTACCACCTCATAAATTGGCCAATGAGTTTAACATTGTCTACCATTGTAACATTTAATGTCATCAATTTAAATATAGACTAAAAATATATATTTATTCAACACCACATTATATTTGTGTTTTAGAATAAACTGCAGCAGAATGTTAAGTTCAAATTTATTTGTAGTTCATGAGGTAAAGCAGGTCACCTACTGATCGGAAGGCTGGTGGTTCGATCCCTGGCTCCTCCAGTTGGCATGTTAAGTATCCTTGGGCTGGATACTAACCCCAAGTTGCTCTCCTATCGGAGTGTGAATGTAGTTAGAGAGCATCAAGTATAGAGAAAGTGCTTGTGAATGGGTGTGAATGTGGCATGTTGTATACAGCGCTTTTAGTACTCCGGGAGAGTAGAAAAGCGCTATAAAAGAATCGGTCCATTTACCATTCATGTACTGCATCAAATTATAACAGTCACCTCGAGGTGCTTTATTTTTTAAGGTAAGGACCCTACAATATTAGAGAAAAACAACAACAACAACAAAACTTTCCCTTTGAGCACTTGGTGACAGTGGGAAGAGAAAAAATCCCTTTTAACAGAAAGAAACCTCGTGCAGAACCAGGCTCAGAGAGGGGCAGCCATCTGCTGCAATGGGTTGGGGGGAGAGAGACAGGAGCAAAGACAAACTATGGAAAGAGATATATGTGCACAATACCTGAACTACATAATTGCATCTTATGAAACAAGTTAAAACCTTTAAAAAAAAAAGAGTTTTCTGAAGAAATCTGAGAATTCAAGAAAAGCCCTTGGGTTAATAGGTTCAAATTTTCAGGTCTGCAACTCCTAAGAGACCTTACCTCATTTAAGTAGGATTTTGACGTGCCAGCCTGTCTATAAACTCTCAGCTAGCAGCTGGCTAACTCAGACATATAAAGTCCACACGTGGATGGAATCACAATGGCTTTAAATGTTCAAATTTGGCTTTTGAGCTGCCCTCATCTTGGTCTTTCAGAGTCAGAATTTACAGTATTTTCACAAGAGGGTGGATTGATAAGTTAAAGGCTAGCATTAGCTCACTTGGTTAGCAAGGTGCATCCGTAAACTGTATGAATACCAGTCACGAGCACTAGCTATGTATTATTTAGCAGCCACACATCTTAACTGTGCATAATTGTATGCCTTAATACAATTTAAACATGTTAGTTATATATGAATTCACAATTTCAAAGTTGTAAAAAGTAAATGGTAAATGGCCTGTATTTATATAGCGCTTTACTAGTCCCTAAGGACCCCAAAGCGCTTTACATATCCAGTCATCCACCCATTCACACACAGGTGATGGCAAGCTACATTGTAGCCACAGCCACCCTGGGGCGCACTGACAGAGGCGAGGCTGCCGGACACTGGCGCCACCGGGCCCTTTGACCACCACCAGTAGGCAACGGGTGAAGTGTCTTGCCCAAGGACACAACGGAGGGTAATTAGCTTTAAACCACAAACCACCAAAATCTTTTTTTTCCCCAAAGGTCTATAAACAACCTTATTTCTGTTTCTAAAAAGGGGCTTTTAATGTGCCCTCATTATGAGGAACTACTTACCTTTGGAGCCAGCCTTAAGTGGCCCTCCAGTTTTGGCAAATCCATGTGGGCTTCTTTTATTTTCCAACCCTAGAGTTGTTTGTTAAACTCTGAGGCTTGGTCTATGAAGCACTTCAACCAGTACCTGCAAATCTAATCTGTGTAAAAATAAATAAATAAATTTTAAAAGTGTTTCTCCTTTTGGATCATTTGCCTCCATCTCAGACTATTCCTAGTATCCTCCTCTGTCACACCAACCATGGAAGCACAAAGTAAAAATAGCAAGTTGCCTTTTCTACAACTGCAGGTCCAATCAAAGAAGTAAATAAGCTATTTTCTCCTTCTGTGGTTCATGTTTTTTTGGTAACTTGGTATTAGCGTTACATGATAAATGTTATGTTGAATGTCAGCCTTCTCCTTCTACCTTAGCAACTGGTCCACACACTGCTAAATTGTTAAATTTCCTTTGAAGTTTGCCAAAAAGTCTCAAGTATAATATAATATATTGCCTTTCATCTTCCTTTGTTTCTTATGTCAAACACACCACTATCATCAACACCAAGAAATAAAAGAAAGAAAATAGCACTGAAACCATAAATCAATCCACTTTACTGCCTTTAGATGACATTAAAGTTATGTTAACATCTACAGTATGTGTGCATTTTTGTGTGGGTACAATTAGGAGTGTTAAATTCAGTTAGTTATTTTAGACAGTGTTTGTGATGTACTCCTACTTGAACGTGTTAGAGATCACACCAAGCCTTGTCAGAGCAGAAGTGTCAGAGAAGAAACAAAAGGTGTAGATTGCCAAAAAAGGTGGCTCTGATTGACCTGAGCTGTTTGTCTTTAGGCAGATATCAGTGTGGGCATTTGGAAGTGGGCAGCTGGGGACCTCAACATGGCTGACAGGATCTAATGAAACAGGCAGAGCAGTGGAGCATGGATATGACAGGTAACAGTGGGTAACCGATGGGCAGGGGGCAGCTTGGTGCGGAGAGGTGACAATAAGACATGATGAGTTAAAAACAGATGAAACTCTCACCCTGCTGAGAATCAGGGCACTGACAAGATATGTGAGTTCCAGAGAGACAGTGCAGCAGAACAAACAATATAATGTGTTTAATCTGTTCAATTCTCAAATAAAAGCCAATATTTGAACAATGACTAGGTCTCACGTAATGGCTGGCGTGGTTGACATGAACTAATAAAGGCTGAATAAAAGCTATTAAGGGTAGAGGGTGATTACCATTACTGTCAAATGAACTAAATGAACATTTTAAAAATACATACAGATAATGTAGTTAATTTGACGTCTTGGTCAGATTTCTCAGCACAACCAGAACGTGTTGTGTGCCAAGTGTTTGCATCCTATTATTGCTCTGTTTTAAAGTTCTCTAAACACTGAAACCAATAAAAGCAAAGCAAAAATGAGTCAATTTTACTGATTGATCAGTCTTAGAGTCATATGTCCTTCTGGGTGACCTCGTTCTGCCAAGACACACAGTCTCTCCCGTCTTCCTAGGTCTGTTCCAGGAAGCTAACTTCCATTGTTTGCATCATTGATGTCATTCTTTTTATCACTAGCAGAGCTGGTAAATCAACAGCTTTGCTTTCTTAGTCAGCTCTTTCTTCACCATGACAGACTGGCACAGTACCTACATCACTGCAGATCCTGCACCAATCCATCTATTAAGCTTCTGCACCCTCCCTAACTTGTGAACAAGAACAAGGTACTTTAACTTCTCCACTAGGGCTTTTTCTGGCTGAGAATCATGCTCTCAGACTTGGAGGTGCTAATTCGGATCCCAACTGTTTAACACTTGGCTGCAAACCAATCCAGTGCAAGATGGAAGCCATCAATAGAAACCAGCAGACTGAAAACATCTGTAAAAAGCAGAGACAAGATCCTGGGACCACTGAGCCTGATACCCAATGACTAGACTGAGATACCTTATCCATAAAGATTATAAAATGAACCTGGGATAAGGAGCAGGCCTGGGAGAGTCTGAGGCTACGTCCACACTAGTATGTTTTCGTTTGAAAACGAATCGTTTTCTCTCCATTTTGGCCTCCTGTCCACACTGAGACGGTGTTTTCCTCAAGGAAAAACACAGCGTTTTGAAAACGCTCTCGAAAAAGCATACATTTCAAAACAGAGCTGTCCCGTCGCAGTGTGGACACTCTAAAAGGCAGACTTTCTAAAACAATGATGCATTTTAGTCATGTGATGCAGTCATGTGACCAATTAAACAAAGATAGCGGAGTGCATTATACAGCAGTTGTTTTGATTGCTCTCAATTTTGACAGCCCTAAAAAGATGAATATCAGTTTGTACATGCTCTAGATAGCTTTTCTTCAAATTCTTTAATGCTCACTCGCTTTTCTGCATGCGCAGGACTGGAACGTAAGCGTTTTGGGCTGTTTCAATGTGGACACACAACTCTGTGAAAATGACTGAAAACGCTAGTGTGGAAGCGGAGCATTTTCAGACAAAAACACTGTTTTCAAATCTATCCGGGCTAGCGTGGACGTAGCCTAAGATCCACCAAGAACAAGTCCAACTTACTGCCAGCAATGTAAACCAAGGTCTTAATACAGCTATACAGTGACCAAATAGCCTGTAACAGCAGGAGACATATCCCATACTCCCCAAGGGGGAGATCCTGAGGGGGGTAATTGGTTCCCTTCTGCTTGTCTGACTAAACTTCATTTATCTATATCTAATTTCATTTATCTATATCTAATTTCATTTATCTATATCTAATTTCATTTATCTATATCTAATTTCATTTATCTATATCACTAACATCTATATTACTATACAGGCCTGTTAAAAAAAAGCAAGTGGATAAAAGTCCACTTCATGATTCAGTAGATTGCAGAATCACTCTTAGCTGCAATAATTTGAAGCACTAGTTTCCTGTGCACTTTTATCAGTCTCTTACATCATCGTGGAGGAATTTTGGCACTCTCCTCCTTTGCTTCAGTTCATTGAGGTTTGTGGCCATTTATTCATGCACAGCTCTCTTAATATAGCATTTCAGTCAGGTTAAGGTCTGGACTTTGACTTGGCCATTTCAACACCTTGAGTCTTTTTTCTGTCATTCTGTTGTAGACTAGCTGCTTTGGTCCTATGGCAGCAGAACAAGCTGGTGTTTGTGGTGACATGCTGTGGTTAGTTTTTGTCATACCTGTCCTTTTGCATTAGAGCTAAACAGTCAAGGACACTACTCCAGAAGTGACGTTGTTTGTTTAGACGCAGTTTTGCAGACCTAAGCTGTACTCCCATGTAGATGCTTTCTACTGGGAAATAAGTCATATTTGTTCAGTCTTTTTCACAACTTTATAGTCATGAACTTTAATATTTTACAGGTCTGTAGAGTCATTGCATGTGCTGACCTTGGGGTGAGTTTGCTGGGATGTGTACTCCTGGAAAGCCTGGGACATTGTGTCAACAGACACCTAAATCATTTAGACCAGCAACCTGCAAAACTTCTGCTCGTATAGAGCAGAGGTATATAAAGTGCATCTTATTAGCAGCATCTGGCTGCTCCATATCCTCTAAATTCCTATAGATGTAGCAGTAGTGAGGATGCCCTTGATTTTCACAGGCTCACATAGAGTGAATTTTTTTTCACATGAATATAGTTATAGAATTAAAATTAATACAAGCTTTCTGAAAATTTCCAGACTGTAATCTCTTGAATACCACACGTGTGGGAATATTCAAAACACTGAGGTAAATACAGACAACATTTAAACATGGACAAATATGTTTGGAAACAGGGAGGGATTAGGCTAAGATATGATAAACAACACACAAACAGTCTTTAAAATGTGTGCCAGGATGGAAACTGGCAGAGAAACTAAATTTAAAGTATAAATTAATGCTAATTGAGTTCCTCCCAAAAGTCCTGAGCCAGTCACCTTCGCATCAGTCTGCTGCTGTGAAGAACCAAGAATCAAATGAGCATTCAGTGCAGGTGAAAGTCTAACTCAGTCTCAAGTGAGTTTCAGGGAGAAATCAGCCTTTAGTGGCAGCCCGTGTCCTCCCAATTCCAGTAATCAAATCTCTGTAAATTACAATGGCTCGGGAGATAAGCTGTTTTGAAACCTTGCCATGGATCAAATGGGCAATCTTGATTCAAGCCAACTACAAAATTAGCCATCCAGTTTCAGTTGTGTTTTTCCCTTCCCCCTCCTTCCAAGGAGAAGCCCAATTTAATTTCACCCCACGTGTGCAGAGAGGTTGCTCAGACAGCGTGATCAATTGATAATAAGAATATGGGCCAAGCGGGATAGAAGTTTCATTATTTTAATTCCTTTATAGCTGCCCTCAAGCATAAAGTCACATGAATTTATTTGTGGCCAGATGAGAGGATTAGTATATTGATTACATACATGATTAGATGTAGCAACATTTATAATGAAGGCTTATGGGAATTAAAAGAATGGATTCAAAATATGCTTCATGACATCATGAAAATCAATAGAAACCAATAAACAGGCTGTAAGTTGGTGATTTCATACGGTATAGTAGTAAAAAGAATGTTAATGATAACAAAGCAGCAGTAAACTTGATATGCTCCAGCTCCCATACGAGCTCTGATGGAGGATGAATCGTGAACTTAGTTTTAATGTTTGCGGTAACTACAGCGGCTCCCCGCAGGCTAATCAATGTGGTTTTTTAAAACGCTATAATAGATGGGCGAGCCACGTTATTCCCTTTTGTTTCCTCGAAATCTCATCAGCAAAGCGATGAGCGGCAAGAAAGAAACAAATCCAGCCGACTGAGACCAGTTTTCCTCCCATTTATGTCTAAAATGAAAAGTTAACACAGGAAAAATGTTGCATCAGTGAAAATTCAGTTCTGCTCCATTTATGTTAAGAGTGTATCTGCAGTTTAAAACTCAATACAGGCACATATCAGAGCTGTGATGCACTTTCTTATGAAAGCAAAAGATTAGAAAATAATAAAGCTTATGCATCAAAATCTCATCTTACAATCTTTACTGCTTTAGTCTGGCTTTTGACTTGACAAAGATGATTTAGTAAAACTTGCTATTTAGTTTCCACCATGTTTAGAGTTGATTTAAAAAAATAAACTAGGGGTGAACTATGGACTTGGACTTGCATTCAATGCAAATGGGAAAAATATCTATAAATTAAATGCGATGATATTGTGTCCTTGAAAAGCAAAATAATATACAACAAATGTCTAATTTTTGTTTTTTGTCTTTAACTTTTTGCATCTTGCTAACTGTGATAGATGAAGGTGACATGGCAAACTTTTGATTCAAAAGTCTTGCAAAGTTTATTAGAGGCCAGTCAGCTAATTATTTAATACATTTGCCTCATGTTTCACGCATTTTTTTGCACAACTTCAACGTGCTGTTCATTTTAAACAATTGCAGTGTTTGTAACAGGCTGGGCCTCTGACCCTGCGCTCTGAATGTAGTTTGTATTTGTCTTATGTTAGATTTGTGATTATATAGTTTGTTTGGTTCTTATTTAGGTTTTAGTCGAGGATAAGCTCGGCCATTATTTGTCATTGTCTCCTTGGTTTCTGGGTTCTTGTCTAGTTTTTTTTAATGTGTGCCAAGTCTGTGAAGTTGGTATTGTCTTGTCTACGTTTCCTGTTTCATTTCCTGTGTTTCCCTTAGTCAGTGTGCTTAGTTTTACACCTCCCCTGTGTCACTATGTGCATTTGTGTCAGCTGTTTCCTCATGTGTTTCCACTTCCCCTGATCACTCCTTGTGTCTAGTGTTCCATTCTGTATTTGTCAGAACGTCTGTGTTTTCATGCCTGGTCATAGTTTGAAGTCATAGTATGAAGTCACAGTAGTCATAGTCGTCATATTTTCTTTGTTTTTCATAGTTTCATGTGCATCACTTCTTTCCTGCCAAATAAAGGCTCGTTCAAGTTCAAGTTCAGTTCTGTCTTCTTGCCTGTGTCTCTTCCTGGGTCCTCCTCATACACTCCACACGATCTGCCTCCGCAGACCCCGACAGTGTTTCCCATACATTTTTCCATTTGCTACACAAAGCGGCTACTTTTTTTGACTGACTGGCCTTTATGTTTTCTGTTAGGCATGTGTGGAATACCCTATATGATTTTCGCAAGAATAGACACACAGCCACATCTGATGTTTTGAGTACATCTTCAGCTGTCTGCTTTGTGTGCTGTGGCCCAAGCCGCCTGCTGTGGCTAGAAATGATGCAGTGAAAAAGTTATTGGCTGAAAACCAACAGCGTGAGCTGAAAGACGCTAAAGTGCGCTGTAAGGCTGATGGGATTGCTGATGAAACTGTGTTTTTCCAAAAAATATTCCCCTTTCAAATGGCACATTAAGGATTCATATGAGCAGCTTTCAGACAGAGCTGACATGACAGACATGATTTTGAGATATTTTTTCAGCCTTTGACGAAAGGGTGTACCCATTTTCATGAATGTTTACAAAGTAACAATTTTTCTCTCTGCAGAGCATGAGAGTTTGTTTAGTTGAATATGTTGATATAGACTGTCGTGACTCATTGATCCTTTAGTTGCCTGAGGTTTGTGCAAGTTAGAATCCATGGACCCGATCACAGCTCTGAAATATCAGTAGCCTAACTGGGCTGCATATTGATAAATCTATGGAGCTGTCTGTACTGCTGAAGCAGCACACAGATTTGTAATTGCACCTTTTTCTCTGAGTCCTGTTCTCTGTCAGTTTCCTCCTACTTAGTCATGAAAGTATATACCATAAACTCTCTTGCGCATACTATACTGTAGCCTGTACAGCAGTGCAACATTCAAGATCAAAGTGAAAATAGCAACCTGTAGTCCCTGGGCAAGAAAAATCATAGAGGCACACTGCTGCTTGTAGTATCCTTATAATATTCCTTTGATATTACTATGATCATTCAGTCGCATCTGTGCTTCTGAAAATACATCCAACGCCAAACAACCTAAACACCAAAATATTATAGGAGACATAAATGCAGAATCTTTTTTTACTATAGATGTTTGGTTTATCCAGAGAGTGAAGGAAGGACAGAGACTGCATTAACCTGGGCAAATTACACTGCTACAGCTGCTAAAGTTACATATTTCAAAGTAAAAGCATCAAAATGCTTAATGTACACATCTAGAAAACAGGGTTCCACATATTTAAGGTAAATTATATTTCTTCAAACTTTAGAGGTTGTAAAAATGTGAGGAAAAACATAATGAAATGCTTTTCAAATCCATGACGATGCCAACAGAAAAGCGTTGTCATTAACATGAATAACCATACAAAGAAAGCATTTGAATTGCAGAAGTGCTGATAGACAGGGGTTCACCACTCTGTGAAAGGCTACGTGGTCTACTAGTTTAACCATATAGGAATATCACTTCTTGATAATTAATTTATTTTACATATTAAATGGTTTAGAAATGTCTGTACCCAAAGGACAAGGCTGTAAACCAGTATTGAATGCATTTGATCTTTAGGCCCGCAGGCAGTGCTGAATTAAAAAAACAAACAAACAAAAACAAACAATTGTATGATGGAAATCAACGCATACGGTCTTCTGAAAACATAATTGAACACACTTCATCCTTAAACCCACAAATACAAGTTCAAACGTATAAAATACAAAGATAAAAACATGTATATAAGAAAGAGATTCTGAAATGATGTTTTCAGCTTGCCGTGGATAGGAATGTTTAAAAATGGCAAACTATTAGATTAGATAGAACTTTATTAATCCCTCGGGTGGGTTCCTCTGGGAAATTCGATATTCTGTGGCTTGACCAATTGAAATGTGTAAGTCTTTACAAAGGTCATGGCCAACATGTCATCCTGGCATCCTCCAACTTTTATCAGCACAATGTTCAAAACCCAGCATCTATGATGGTAAATGGAGCCTTTTATAATGTCATTTTCTGCCATCTAGATGGTGTCTTTTGCCTTGTCGTGGTCCATCGGGGTATTGTTTTCCTGTTGGTCTCTAACACTTCTGGTCTTTCTTTCTCTCAGGTGGAGGTGAACAGGCCCAGTTTCCTTCTCTTCAGGCAGACACGTGTTCCTGATTGTTCATTACCAGCCAGTACTTAAGGACCAGCTTGAGATGTCACGAATATTTAAAATCCTCGGCTGGCCTGGTCTTTCAGAGAACACACTTTCATTCATTCACCTGCCTGCCCGCCCTCCACTGTCACCTGGATCCCAGGACAAAACTCCCAAGTGTCCAACCTCCCCACTGCTGATTCCACTGTTAAATCAAGTAAGGACTCTCAGAGCGATTCAAAAACTTATTTTCTGCATCTCTCTGGCTACAAACTTTAACAGGCTTCTCGTTTCCACCGCCTTCCCTGAGCCATAAACTCCTGCATTGTACCTTTTGTTCGTTCTCAAACTTGTGTGACAATAAATCTTGTTAAACATGAGTCTGGGTCTTGCTTCAGTCTACAGTAAATTAGTTTCACCTCTGGTTATGACATCCTATTTTACCAAGACTATACAAAACCACATTCTAGATATTACAATCCATGATCATATGCTATTCTTTGCATGTCTGGTTCCTGCGATGAGAGTGTGTGTGGGTGTGTGTAGCTTTTTCTCCCCTTCTATATGTGCAGTTATGTGGCTGAGATGGGTAAAGAGAGCTAATTGGCTGGTTTGAATAAGTTGCTGTGTGCTGATTGGATCACTGGATGTACAGCAGCCTCTTGACCTCCAGCTGAACAAAGAGTCAGTAGTTACTTTGCTAGCAGCATTGATTGTTTGTGCGAATCGTTAGTAGAAGCTAATAACTGAATTGTGAGAGCTGAGTTGTACATTCTTCTTTGTGGTTAGCTGAGAGCATGTTTTAAATTCTCTTTGTACATACTTATACACTATATATATATCGAACACTTTGCAGCAGTTTAGAGAGAAGCTCTTTTTGCTGAACTACTTTTTTCTCCTGTTTATTGATTAGGAGTTTGTGTTACAGAACTGTCTTTTGTTTGCCTTTTAGCTTTGCTTGTTGTTTCGAGCACTTTAAAGTGAATAAACTGCTTCTCAGCAGCTAGAAAAAGCTTTGGGAGTCATACCTCATGCGATATCTATGCCACCCTTAAGCTGGGGACAGAACATGAACTGGGGGCTCATCCAGGATTGCAATCTGGGATCTCTTGATTTAGGTTTTGCCCATACCAAAAGATACATTTTGAAATATTTAGAGAGAGACTACACAAGGCCCGCAATTTTGTCTGTGATGCATCTACAAATGCCAAGTCCAACGTGAAAATAAACCTCAACAAAAAGTCTGTAGGATGGACCCTCCAGTCATGTGACCACTGAATTTGCTACACAGGCACTATTTTCTTGTCCATATGTTGTGGAGCACAAACCCGGTGATACAGAGTGGGTACTCCATACAAAAAGAAACAAAGTCATACATATGTCACATCAACATCCTGAAGGCACATGATAACCCTAAAATGTAGTCTCCAGTAAAGGAAGGTTTTGTAATATGTGCATTGTTTCATAAATCAAAAGGAGACCACAAGTTTCCTTTGAATTGAAGATCTTCAAAATTTTTATTTGAAGATACATATCAATCAAGAATTGCCAATGTTTTACTCAGACAGATGTAGACTTTAGATAATTTATAGTATGCTTACTTATGGAGGAAAATTCACACAAAAAAATGTTTCTTGAGCAGCAAATATAATGGAGCAGTAGGTAGGCAGGCAAGCAATTACCCGCCTGCCAACTCCAGGCAGGTAATTTTGATGGTGCATATAGAGCTGCAGTAAAAAAAAAAAACAGAAGAATCCAAGATAAGAAGAGCAACAGAGAAATACACCAGGAGTTTCTTGAAGGCAGACAAGAAAAAGGGTAAGCGCATGGAATCAAAATGAACAAGGAGTTTCTTTCTAGCGAGCCTCATATTACCACTGGAACTAGCTGAACAATCTGGCAACAGTGGAGAAGAGAAACCTGTCCTTAAGTACTGCTGAGGAGACTGGGAGATGAGTAACAGGTGCTTGAAGTTTCTGCTGCAGCTTGGAGGCACGACTCTAGGGATCTCCACCAACCACGAATGACTGCACACAGGAGAGATAAGGAGCGAGAGGGAGCTGGATAGAGCAAGAGAAGAGTAAGAAGAGGGGGGAAGGGGAAGGATGGAGCACTGGACTCCAGGGACAGTGACAAGAATGTTTAAAATATTTGCAGTCAAGGTCTGACCCAACCAAAACTGCACAAAACATGCAGACACGGCCTTCCATATAGTGTGATGTGCATATAGAAACACATCATTTCTACTTATAGTGTGAATGTAGTGCTGAGCAGATAGGAGCCCCCGCTGATCCCTCTTCAAGCTGAACTGTTTGGAGATAAAAGACACAAGTAAAGACCGTATATGCTGCATAAAATCTATATGCAACACGAAAAGAAAGTCATTTGTTATGAGCTAGAGGCACAAACGCAGGCGTGTTACACAAAGACACTGTTTGCACCTCCCTCAAGAAGACGCTTAATTCCTCTTAAAATAGCAGTCTTTATGAAACTGAAATACCAAAGTGACTGCGTCTGTAATACTCACACTTTCTCTGCTCTGGTCAAAATCACAGATAAGTGAAAGATGATTCTTTATTTCCCTTTGATCCGAAAGATCAAAATCCGAAAACAGACTCCAAAAAAGTTCACTTAAAAGAAACGCATTTTAATGGCTGACAGCCAACTTTTTACTGTTCTCTTAAAGCATAAATATTAAGTGAAAAATACCTTTTGAAGTGGCTTTAAGAACACTCAGAGCAGGTATGACAGAGACTGATGTTTGCCTCTTCAGTGTGTTTAATGGCTGCAACCGGGAGTCTATAGAGGACACACACAGGCTCACACACTTCTGAAGTCAGTGTCTACATATCAAACCAAACTAGCAGTGTAAACAGATGTGTATTATGTGATTTTATTATTGTTTCCAGTAAGGCTATTCAGTCCGTGATGTCTCTGATTATGTGACTTGGGTGTTTTACTTGTTTTTAATAAAACTATTTTAAAAAGTTTTACTATACTTTTGAAAGATTGTACAAGTTAGATAATCTCTGTAGAATTACACTGACTGGAAAATGCAATCTCTTATGAGCAGCAAGACTTGAAAGGCTAAAATGGGATTGAACTAAAGCAAGAAAGGTTGTGTGGACACATGAGAGCAAAGTGTTTCCGTCAAGTGTGGAGAATAATAGGGCATGACCATCATCATGGAGAGGTCATGTCATGGCTCCAGCAGATATGGCCATTTCTGGAACTGGCTCGCTTTTTATTGATTATGAAACAGATGCTGGCAGCTGTAAAGGTCACAGGAGGGAAAGACCCAATTGCTGGACGAATAAAGAAAAGTACAAATCCAAAATCCACAAACTAGAGGTCATACAAAAGAGGTTAATAATTCAGATATGGAACAAGCATAAGGCAAAGTTCATAAAACAGGAAAGTGGTTGAACATGTAGAAAATGATGAGAAACATGAAAAAAAGGACAAACTAAAAGAAAACAAGGCAGTGTGAGGTGAGCAGTTGTTGCTATATATACTGAGGTAAGTGATTAATTGATTGAACATAAGCGTGACACGGGGGGGGTAGAAATAGAACAAAGGTTTGAGGTAAAAAATAACTGAAGTGTGTGACAAGCTATACAAATAAAACTGGACAAAAAGAAACACAAAACCATGGCAGGCAGCAGCGGGGTGAATCTAGGAGTGTACAACACACAGTTTGACTTTGTACAGAACAATTCTGCCAATCTCAAGAGCTGGACCTTTATCCTGCAACAAGACTCCAAACATTCGGCCTGTGGAACTAAAGCTTTTATCAGTGAGAAAAACTCCAGCCTCTTAGACTGGGCTTAGGTCACTCACCATGTTTCAGACCTTAAAATTGAGGATTTCATGAACTTAGAAGGACGCTAAAAGCAACTAAACATCAGCTGAAGCCAGCAGCTTTGGGCCTTAAAAAAGCGGTTCCCAACCCCCAGGCCATGGACCGGAACCGGTCCGTGAGTCATTTAGTATCAGGCTGCGAGAGTTGAGGCTCGGGCGTGAAATTTATGGTTTTCAGGGTTTTTATCGGTTTTTATCGTTATTGTTTTAATGGTTTTTATCCTTAACTCAGTTTCCCCAAGTGTTATGAATAAATCGGGGGGGTTTTTTGGTCCCAGCACTGGTTTTATTTTGCTGTATTTATCTGCAAAACCTTAAAGGCCGGTCCTTGAAAATATTGTCGGACATAAGCTGGTCCGTGGTGCAAAAAAGGTTGGGGACTGCTGGTTTAAAATATGAAAACTGGACTCTGAAAACTACTTGGGTAAGTATAGGTATATACAAACACAACGTGGCTGGGTTTTTGGTCTAAAGACTTCCTGGTTAGGTTCAGAGTTGAGAAAACTAGGAACTGAAAATTATTGGTTTAGTTCAGCATATGGAAAGTCTAAAAATTAAGCCTTGAAAACTATTTGCTTGTGTTTAAGCACTAATACAATTTATTTTGTTCTACTTGGTTAGATTTACACACTGAAATCCAAGCGCCAGATAGTACTTTGTTGGATTTAGGCACTGAAAACTGAAAGTGTTTTAAGAAAAGCTATGATTTGGATGAAAACATGCCCCTTCACAACGGTAACCCTGCTCGGAGACAAATTACACGTTGGGATGGCCTGATCCTTCTCACCAATAGTCTGTGAAGGCACAGACTTCAAAGGACACCTTGTGACTAAATGAGCCATGCCATTTATTCACAAAACATGTGACAAATCTAAACTAATTGACGCTGCAGGGGTGAGAACAGGCTGTTTTTCCCAGCATAATCTATTTCCACAATGTTATTGTGATGCCAGACATGTTTGGTTTTCTCAGTCTTTCAGTTCTCCCAGAAATGTTTGACCTCAAGCCTGTTAAACAGAACTCCTCGGTCTTTTTGGGTTTTCAACGAGTTCTCATGAAACTTTAACATGTGTTTTGGACTCGTTATCATATTGCAGGTTGGTCTGTTTTGATACCCAATTCCAGGGTAAAATATTCTCACCACCCTGTTTTTCTCCGGGTTTGATTGACTGTCTCCTTACATGCACTCATCTATTATTACCACTAATCTCTAACTTGGACTCATCAGTTTTTCCATCATTAACTGTCAAACAGTGTTACTCTATCTCTTTGTCCATCCCAATCCTCTGGCCTTGTTTGCTTTAAGAAATCTTAAGAGATGTTATTGGGCAGCCTTCTTTTGAAAGCGCTTGTGTTTTGCCTTCATCTGTGATGAAGAAGCATATCTGTCTCTCCTTGAACAAACTTCAGTGTAAGTGAGCTTTTGGCGGTGTTGTAAGTTTTGGTCTGCGTTGTGTTTATCTTGCTTACAACAGTGCGATGTAGTGCACCCTCCAATCAAAGGCTTTGATGGAGAAAACACTTCTTTGCTCATCACAGTTCTATTTCTGACACTTTTATTTTCCTTTTGTACAAATACTTTTTATGGTCTGTGCCACAAATTAGCAGAACACTGATGACTGACCAAAGAATAAAGCAAAATCTGAAATATATACATTTTCCTTGTAGATAGATGTTTTTAAATTGTTGAAGATTTTGATCATTTGTGTTTACTTTCTGCGTGAGTATCCTCCAACTACATTTCAACCTGTTGTTTAACAGGTGCATAATAAAAAAAACAGTCTTATTTATTTAGAGCTGCCATCCCTGGCCTTGCTTTTCTGATTTTGGAGGGTTCCTCGATAGTCCTACTGGATGAGATAGACACACTTGTCTTTACAACTAAAGTCTAAAACAAAACCATCCAGACATCTTCCACTTATCCAGTTCAGGTTCATGGGAGCTGGAGCCTTACCTATGTTTTAGGTTAAGATACAGGTTACACCTTGGACAGGGTACCAGTCTTCTGCACCTTCAGCCAATGTAGAATCACTAGTTAATCTAACATGATGTCTTTGAGGTGTGGCCACAAACCAAAGGACCCAGAGAGAAAATTTCAACCTCACCACACCCCGGTCAGCCAGTGGGTTCAGACCCTAGGCCTTCTTGCTGTGAGGCATCAGTGACAATCACTGCACTGTTGTGCATTAACATTAAGTAAAACAAATACAACTTGCCAGTCTGACTTTTAATGATGTGACATTATTTGAAGATGACAATACAGATAAACAGTACGAAATATAATGAAATATTACTCTACTACATGCATGGTCATTGAGTTATGATCTACTCTCATCCTGCTTCATAAACTCACTGTTTTGTGAGTAGCCAGATATGGCAGTATATTGTGTCTCTGCACTATCTGCAAACAGGTTGTCCTTGTAGCCGTAAAGCCAAAACACCCAGTGCGATCGTATAACACTACACTAACACTAATCTTTTCTCAGGCCTCACCAAACAGAGAGGTTAACTCCAAAGACATCAATTACAAAGGCAAGATGAACGTCAGACAAAATGAAGACCACACATTATTTTTAAAGTCAGCTAAAATTACCCTCACTCAGCAAAATTACTTCCACGAGGTTTGGAAAGAAGCCAGGGAACACTGGGGAAATTAGTAGATAAAAAAGAACTAATGACAGACAGTTGTCCTTTTCTGACTAATGTCAGGATGAATACATTTCCCGTAGGTAATGGTACTATGAGGAGGAAAATAGACTTTATGTCTGCAAGTGTAAAATTGTATGGAAATGAACACCTTGCAGCACATTCTCCACCTAAAGTAAATCCCCCAGCCCTCGCACACTACATTTATATATTCATGTCAAAAGACAAGCTACTTTTTTTTCTATGAATCTTCCCTGAATCTTCCAGAAATGTCAGTCTTTCTCATAGCGAGTGCAGTTCCTCTTCCAGGAAAGTTGGACTAGTCTCAGAGCTGGGGGTGACAGCAGGATACAACTGGTTTATGGATGCTCGTTCTAACTAGTTTGGTATTGATTTTGGTTTTGCATCACAGTGCAGAATATCACAAAAACTGCTTTAAGACTTTTGTTTATCAAACAACCATCAGTAGCATTCATTTTTTTAACTGTGTTAGTGGTAGAGCTTTGCTTAAATGGTTTCTGTTGGGAAGTTGAGAAAGTGGTTGCAGTAGCCCCAGGCTGTGTGTCCGTATGACCTCATGCATTAGTTGATGGTTGGTCTTTCTTGCGCGAATCATAATAGATCTTGTTTGAAGTGTTACACACTATCACATTGAAAACATCCAGTGTTTAGTTACTGCTGCGAGTATTTTTTTTAACTACTTCTTCAGTTTTATAATTTATACTTCACTTCACATTTTATGAAAACATGCAGGTTTCACTCCAGTATATTCAGATATAATAAGTTTGCACAAAAAAACATCGACTTGCAAGGCATGGTACCTTTTTGCAAATTACAACCTACCATACAAAGTAGGTAAAATTAGTCTCTACAGCAACAAAAGAGTGTCGAAGAGTTGCAGAAGGAAGGAGGAAGCAGAATGCTCAACAAAAGGTGAGCCTTGAATGTGGCTAATTCAGGAATCCATAATAAGCAGCCCAACGGGGTATCCAAACATGAATCCAAAGGGCACAAGGAACACGAGAACACACACACACAGTATCATCTCGTCTTCTTGCTCAGATGTGCACCGGTGCTCCCCAGTTCTCCTTCTATTTTGGTTAGAGCCAATTTGCACAGCTGTGTGAATGAAGTACACAGTTGAATAAAATGTTTATTTTTTTGGCAATTTCCAACATGGAATAGCCTTCTTTTTCAGAACAGGAACACACTGAGCTTTTTTGGTCACTTTTAAGAATATAATCGAACCCCCAAAGGCCGATACGCCAGAATCTCGAGTAGCTGAATTTAACATTAAATATTTAAAAGTGATGCAAAACTTTTCAGCTGTTTGTGGATTTTAAAAATCAGTATTTTAAGGTGAATAAAAGTACCCATTTTGATAAAACACAAGCCCTGTCTGCAGTTCTGAGCAGTTAATATTGATCTCTGTCCAAGGCTAGTCATCTTTAGATTGGAGTTCTGTTTTATTGGAATTTACTTCTTCACAATCTTATTTCTTTGTGTTTAACTATTAATGCTTTGTATGAGTTCCTTCTGTTGTTGTCATTCATGTTTTCAGTTCTTAGCTTCGGCTCAATAACAGTCGAAACACACTGTACACACTATACTGTTAGACAGAGGGGATTTTAGAGTTTCATGTGGTTGCCCATAGGTAGCCTAACAACAGCAGTGACTCTGAGTTTTATATATAAAACTTTATATTCAGCCACTTATTTAAAAAAAATTAGCACCAATTTAAATGTTCATTACTTTAAAAAATATAGCCTTTTGAAATCAGAAAATCAATTTTGGTACGCCGTTTATATCGTGTGAGCCCTGTGTTGCTTCTGTTTCATGAGATTTCTGACCTTCGTATTGCAAACATTTTAATATTTCCTGTGAATTTAGCATCAGTAAAGCTGCACTTTAAGTTTACTCTCTGTCTGCTACATGTGTGTCCTAATCCACAAGATACACAGCTGTGACAAAAAAAAAAACAACTTTTTTTTTCACAGGTTTGCTCTAAAGCTGTGTTATGCTAACCTTTTCTAAAAAGGTAAGTGCTAATCTTGAAAGTACCTTTCCAAGAATGTACTTAGTAAAACACTTTGAAAATGTTAATAAAAATAGATCATGTGCACAAACATAAATCATTTCAGATATTGTGCAAAAAGAAAAACTATTAACACACATGAAGGATCCATTCTTTTCACAGGAGGGATCTTGAGGGCAAAATCATCCATATCTTGATAAGTACTTCTCATTTCTGCAGTGGCACTTGGTGACCCTCTCAACTCCAATTACATGCAGAGCCCCTCTCTGAGACTCACCTAAGATGTTATACTTGATATTCATTGCTTATGCAAGAGGTGGTTGTCCTTAGGGAGCTTCCACCATCTTTGTTAATTATCCCTTGTCTTAATTTAACATTCAAGAAGTTCACCGATCTCTTCAAGTCAGGATGAAGAGGAAATCTGAAGCTTGAAACCAGCAATTATTCCCCACATTGTTCATGTTTCACCTGCAGCCAACTTACAACTGACTTTGGTTAAGTATTTTAACTGAAGATGTGAGACTGTAAAGATGTTAAATATAATATGATTGATTAAAATGCCTCTTGGCCCCCAGACTCTGGAACTCTCACCCATTCAGTATTGCGATCTCCTTGAAAAGCCCCTTAAAACGTATCTTTCTAAACTCTGGCAACGCACTTCTTGATGCAATAAATCCCTGTGGGATTGCATCAGAATAAATATTCTACATTCTAAAATTTAAAAAAAAAAGACTAATAGTTCTGCACTGCTGGCATTGTATGGACAACTCCCATGTAAACCTAAAGAAAGCTGAGCATCACGACGCCAACATGAAAGACTTTTTAAGTCTGACATGGCATCTGTCAATCTTGGCTCGCTGAGTTACAAAGTGGAACCACAGGACCATCTTTTTTGACAGTATGAGCAAAACACAGGATATGACTTATTTCTGCATTTTTGTATATGTAAAAGTTGCAATAAATAATGTGTAATTATAGTTTTTGACACCAGCAAAAGAAATAATTACCAAAAAAAAAGTTGCTTTTAGCACATCTAAAGCTTGAAGCCAAGCTCAACCTTTCTGGTGCACCTGCCTTTTATACAAATCTAATTGGGTCCTCCAAAAAGATCTAACCAATGAATAAGCCTTTAAACGCAAAGATTTGGGTCTCTTTGAACACTAAAAAGCGATTGTACAAGGTAAATGTCAGCTGAAAACACAGAAAAGAATTATTACTGTGACGAACAAAAGACCTTTTTAGAAAAATGACTCCCCATTTAGTATCTGAGTACTTAGGTGCTCTCTGTTTTTAACAGAAAGCACTGTTTTTTAACATAGTCCAGCAAATCTGAAAGAATGAGAATTTTCCATTATCAGAGTTGTAATTGTACCTTGAGCCTCTCATTTTTTTTCCCCTTTTGGCGAATAAATAAATTCAGATTTCACAGTGAAAAGATTGGTTGATTGAAAGGTTTTTTGTGTGCACGTTCTTTGAGTTTTTCAAAGGGGTCTCGTGTTTCCTAACTATGGCTTTGAACTGAATCTGATTCCGTGCATGTGTGCAAATTTGTATTTTGTGCACACGAATATTTTCACCCCAAGTGAGCTCATCATAGGTTGTATGTGCTCTGCTAAACACGCTCAATGAACTGCAGCGTTTGAAACATGACGGTTTTATTATGAAAATGTCCTTTCATCTCTGTTAAGAGAAGTAATTTTACTAATGAGCCTCTGGCTGAATTATAATTGACAAGCGCCTAAGACCAGGTGTTTTCCTGCATTTTGAATTTCAAAACTGAGCTTGGATAGATGTTTGCTTAAAGCTTGCATTCAAATAGTGTGTGTTGAGATGAAGGACCAGCTATGGCACCAGCTGCTTGGCACTACCGAGCCCCTGATTACAGCACCGGGGGTGACATGTCAGCTTGAAATACTGCGCCCTGGGTTAGCATGTTTTGAGGCCAACAGCTTCACTAAAAATCCCAGCTGGATCATGACTTTACTCAGTGATGGAGGGTAAACGAGAGAGGGCTGCAAAAGAAGCAATCTCAGGCAAGGGCATCTGCAAGGCCAATAAATAATGGGGTGTGTAAGGAGCTGGGGTGATGGCTAGCTGTATTTACTCTCAGCTCGTCTTGACAGCTCTGTGAATGCGTGTTTTTCTACTTCTTTTTAAACTCTTTTGCCTGCAGAGGGACAATTAAAGAAGACCATGCTCTGCTCTAGACTCCGCGGATGATTATGGAATACTGATGAGAGGTGATGCCCAGCCAATCCTAACTGAGTTTCACTGCAAAGTCCTGCATTGATTTGTTTCTCTTCTGGCTTTTTTCCCCCTTTTCCTCCAGCTGACAGACTGATAGAAAAAAATAATACATTTGGTTCAGTCTGATGAGGTGGTGGAGGAGGAAATATACACAGATAAAGTACTGGGCTGAGGTGGTTTTTGCTGAGGATAAGGATGATGAGAGACATTCAGAGGTTTAAGCTAGTGCATAAAGAGCACAATCTGAACAAAACCAGCTCACAGGCCAGCCTCGTTGCAGAATGTGAAATAGGGACGAAAAAGCAATCCATATGTTTGTGTTTGCACACACAAACTTTCATGTTTCTCCATGAAATACATTTTATATTAGCAGTATTACCCAGAGAAACCAGTTACCACCACCAAAGCAAACTTTAAAAGATGTGGCAATCCTTGCATTTCAACCAAATCACGACATTTTTCTGAAATATAACTTAGTTAAGTTGAGACTTTTAAAAGTTAACCAAATAGTGTGAAATGCCTAATCCCAACCAAGAGGTTTGTAGTGCCTACAGCTATACCTAAACATAATCATCATAGTCGACTCATAGATTCATGCCTAACATCATCACTAAAAACAAGAATGGGCTCAGATCAGATCCCTGATGTAATCCTACCTCCACCTTGAAATCATCTGCCACAGTTTCTCTCTATAATGCCTAAACTAAACCAAGTAATTTAAAATAATAAAACCTTCCATTTTTTTTTAAAGTTCCCCAAAACGGGTAACTTTTTGAGCAACTTAAAGCCATTTTGTCTCATTGCGCATCAATCGATTTGCCTTAAAACACCCTGTGCTCTGGTGTTGAAGCTATAGGCCCCAACAACATAGAGAACTCTGGATCACATGTCTAACCGAACAAACACATAATAAAGGATTTAATATCTTATCTCTTTAGAAGAACACCAGGAAAGAGCTGAAGGATGAAGAGCTGTAGCTTATACTCAAGCTGGATTAATGGTCTGTCTGTGGACTGCATTGTAAATGGTAAGATAGCTTTGGCCATAGTGTCAGATCTGACATCAAAAACCAACTTTCACAGCATTTTTGAACAGCTGTGTAGAAGTGAAAGAGTGGCCAGTGAATGTACCCTTTCTAAACTCCCTCTTTTTTGTTACTTTGACAAATCGGTGGCAGTTTTCACATGGACAACCTCATAACAGCTGCCTCGTAAAAAGAAACACATTTAAAGGATAATCCTAGCTTATTTCAGCCCGAGGCATTTACTACAAAAACTGTGACTGAAGGGTCAGTCATTCTAACTTTTTACTTTTTACTTTCTAGGTTTGAGGAAACGAGGTGTCCAACGACACAGATCCCTACAGTTCATTTAACCCAAATCATTTTTAATAGTTTGTTTTCGATTCTGTTCGATCCAACAGGGTGTTTCTTGTGATCCCTCTTGAAGTGCTCGCTACATCCACAATAGTCTACCAGCAGGAGTTTCCGAATACTTGTGTTAGGGTCAATTTGCAGACAAACTCTCTTGTGCTCCTTGTCATCTTGTCAAATCTTGCAATCCAGAAACTTGCCAATACAAACCCTTTTATCTTGTTTGTTGAGGCCTCTCCAGCACAAACTCCCAAAACAGAAAGCTATCCACAGACTCATACATATCAACAAACTGGCATCCAGAGAAGAGCCTGGCAGGGATTTGGTTACACAAGGTGGTGTTTTTCTTATCAAAAAAGACAGATTCTTGATTTTAAAAATATGCATTATACATAGTGACAAGCAGGGGGTGATGACTCTGGTGGAAGTCTGACATATACAAATCTATGAGAAAATTACCCTATTTCTGTCCTCAGTGAACACTTTCTCTAAAATCATGGTCCCAGTTGCTAGTTTCATATCTTTTTTTAATACAAAAAGCCCCATTCATTGTGTAATTTACACTCCCATGAGAGTTAAAAAGAAATATTGTAGGTCATGGCTGCTTTCTGACTGATAAGTCGCAGAGGTTTGAGGTCCTCACTTGTCACATCCAGTTTCAAAGCTTCAGGAGTGCAAACAGTTTAAAAAAAACATGATTAAAGCAACACTATTTATCTAGCCAGAGTAAGCACACAGCCCACTGGTGACACTGGGCATCACAAAGCTGCCCAAATCGGTTATAGCTGGGCTTTTATTTTGAAGGACCTTGCACTTGTTTTTAATTTATTCCAGTTCCTTACACATCTGCGTGTGTGTGTGTGTAATGTTTTTCTGTTGCATGCAGAGTAACCTAACTCACCATGCAGTAGAAGCATACCTGGACAGAAAAACACACAATGCAACATTATCACTCATGGACTGGCATCCCCAGAACTCGGACATCAAAATTATGGAAGCAGCGAAGGATCATCTTGAGAGCAAATGGAGAAAAGGGCTTCCAACATTCTATGAAAAACCTTCGATTGTCCTTCAAGAACTTTGGGGAACTGTTCCTGAATACTGCTTACAGAAATTACAAAAACGCTTCACTATGAGAGTTCAGGCTGTGTTGAAGAATAAAAGTGGTTCATATCAAATATTGACTATCTTAGAATTGTACAAACCTTTGCTTTATATACTGTATTTCTGTGTATGTTTGCACATGTATTGTTCTATTTTTCTACATTTAGTTTTATTCAGACTGCAGAAACAGTTTGAATTCACTCGTGTGTTTCTCTTTTCAAAGCTCCACAGACACTGCAGCAATTGGACAGGCCAAAAGAAACCCAAAATATAAGTGTGATTGAACATAATACTTTGAAAACTACTTCTGAGAAACTGTTATTGAGCCTTTATCCCTCTACCTGCTACCAAAATATAGAAAAATTGACGAGTGATTGTATGAATGTTCTATCACCTTTTGAAACCCTTGGCCAAATGTTAATGGTGTTTTATACTGATATGAACTATGAGAGCCAAATCCAAAATACTGGCACTGAATAAAGTGTGCATGAATGTTTTGGAAAATAAATATATAAAAACAAATAAAAGAACTCAGGGGATAAGAGATTACTGTTGAAAAACTTGGAGCTTTTCAAATAGAGGCATTCTACCAACTAGAACAAAGCTAGATCCAAAATGGAAACAGCACAACCATATCAACATATCACACAAATGATTTCCAGTGTTACACAGTCATGCACTCAGAAATTACAACATATCCAGTAAACTGCGCAAAGGCAGCAGGTAACATGCAATCCTTCAAATCCTGCCAGAATATAAAATCTCTAAAAATATTTCCATGTTAGATTAGAAAATAGCAAAGCTCCAGGTAATGCTAAACAGGTGTGTGCTCACCGTATATGCAGCGAAGCAGACGTTGAGGTTGTGGTTGATGGGTGCGTAATGCTCCTCATCAGATGTCTTTTTATTTACTGTAATAAAGGCCCATCTTTCATTTTAACCAAGTCGAAGTCTCTCATTTGCCTACAAACAGTACCTACAAACGATACTGTTAGCCTTTAAAGCTTTAACTGAACACTCCCTCTGGACTGTTTAGGTCTCCATCTCAACTACTTTAGACTCTCCAAGGGTCTCAGCTCATACAAAACTGGGCCATGATTTTGCTGTCATTGCATGAGACTTTGGAAAGATCTACCAAGCAAGCTCAACACTTTATAAATCTAAGCTGGTGACATGGCTTTTTATTCAAGCATTCAGCAACCGCTGATCTCTGGAACCACGGCCGTTGTATGCAAACACTTCAGTTCAATTCAGTGTGATTTATTCAAAATGTACAAGGTGCTTTATGTTGTAGAAACAAAAACAAAAAGTCTTTCTCCCTCTCTGAAGAACAATTTCAGCAAAACGAGGCTCAGGGAGTCAAACAGCTACTTTTTGTAGTAAAATATTGTGTAAGTAGCCTTTACATGTGTAGAGGAAGGTTAGAAACCTTCTGTTTTTCCCTCTCATTTTTACTTGAAAGTGCTTTTGTTTAAATTTACTATATAGATAAAATTTACCTTGGCCTTAGCTTCCTTAGCTTACACTGGATGAAAAAACAGGCATTCAGTCAAACCTCACTGATTCCTGACAGTTAATACCTTTTTCCCAGCTGTGAAGTTTGCACTTGAAGTTATCTGAAATGAAACCCTAACAATGAAAGAGATGTGCCAGATGCCAGAGGTGTGAATGAATCTGCCTAAATGCTTGAATACATATAGCTCACTCCAGCATTGGAAGGAAGCACCAATATATGTCATGAAATACAGGCATAGGTAAACTAAGCCACCCATTGTCTCAACTGCTTATTCAACACGGGGTCGGAGGGGGAACTGGACCTTATCCCAGCTGTCATAGGGCGAGAAGTAGGATACACCCTGTATAGATTTGTAAACCACTCCTTTATAACAAGAAAAAAACCAATAATTTTAGTTAGCTAACCAACCCTGACATTATCTTAATCACACCTGAAGTCCACTTTTTCCATAACTGCATCCTCAGCCTTACTTATTATAGGCTTTCATGCGCAGATTGATTGTACTGCAGCAGAAACATATTGATTTTATTAATTAAAGCTGCAACTTAAATAATACAAGGCAATTAAATAGAGAGGAAATTGCAATTTTGGACAAACTGGTGAAGGGAGAAACTTCAGTAACAAGAAATGTAAACTCTGCAGAAACTTTGGAGGTGAGTGAACTTTGACTCTTTGAACTTCTACTCAGCACAAAAACCTTGCTGAACTGGACTGGAGAGTAGTGCTCTGCTTCTCATAACACAGTGCACCATATTTCTGTTTGCCCTCATCTGTTTTCAGACAGGCTTTATTATTATTTCTCCTTTGCACACTTGTGATATTGACTGTTATGACTCGAGTTATAAAAAGGCTCCAAGTTGTCTTGAAGGGGGCTACTGCAACAAATAGACCTGCAGGAGGAAGATCAGAATCTTTGAAGTCTCTGAAAAGCAAATGCAGAGGTTTGCTATTTAAAAGATGAAATCAATGTGTGTTGAAAAACAACTGATGAAGACATGAAAAGATTGAACTATGTAGTCGTGTTTTTCATCATGGTGTTTTTCAGGAGTTTTGAGGAGAGCTGAATGGTTCTAACACTATAAAAAGTAGAGCTTACTGCCATCATTTCTGCAGTTTATTAGCTAGCTGTTCTGTCAACAGCTAGACAGAACATCATATCTCATACTACCATAAGCCCAATAAAGTATTGTCTCTCTGTCCTTCTACAGTGTTTGTCTGCGTATTGTTTTTGTATGAGTGTGAACTTGATGATCTCTGAGAAGCTGTCTACATTTCTCTTCTTGATTGGCTAAACCTGGCTGGCTGTTCGGATGTCAGCTGCTGATTGGTCCCTCTAGAACCCTGGTTCTAGGAGCATCATTGTGGTTCTGTCCTCAACAGACAACTCCTGTCCTGTCCAGACAAATTTGTCTTATCTTAGCGAGCGATGCAACATCCTCTGTTACCGAGCAGTGTTCATTACGTACTTCCATGCTTTGCTATTTTTATACCTGGTGTTTGGTTTAGTTTTTCTATTTTTCATTATTATATTATATTATATTATATTATATTATATTATATTATATTATCTACAGAGGCACTTATTTGCAATATTCAGATTTGAGATTGCATTTTGTTAAATTTTGAGTTTTACTCATTGAGCTTTAATTTATGGTTTTGGGCTATTTAAACAAGCTCTTTCTTTTCTTTTCTTTAATTTTTAAAGTTTTTTTTTTAACTTTGTTTAAAATATTTTCATGTCAGTTGTGTGTACTGTGTTGGCTGTTGTAAAGGGAAAAAAGCATAGTGCAATATTTCTTAATAACAAGCTCACCTTAACTTTATATTTGACAGTTAATAATATAATTGATGTTACAAACTCTGAATAAATGAATTTAGTAATGCCTTATGTGGACTTAAAACATGATATGACTGTCAGCAACAAACTGGACTCTACAGCTCGGTTTGGTAGTCACAAAATCCAGTAATAACTTCTGCATCATGTAACATCCAAGCTTTCCATTGAAAGCAATAGAAGATAAAATCTTTCAGGCTGGTTTATGAGCAGCGTGCCTCCTCCTGCTCTTCAGCAGCAGGAAGAACTCTGAGCTGCAGACTAAACCTGGGATCAAACAACAGGAGCTCTCAAATCTCTCTTGCAAAGGGCAGCGCAGACTGTTCACAGTACGCGATAGGGCAGAGATGATTGTCAGACCAAAAGGGCTTAGTCATTCAGACCTACATTACCATTTCAGCTACTTAATAGTATCATTTTTGAATAAAAAACAAACAAACAAAACTGTAAATTCAACCCAAATTCATTTGGTAAAAGCTCCATGACTGAAGCCACAATTAACAACCTTTGTGATCCACATTTGCAGAATTTTTTTACCAGCATAAATAAACATAATAGCATAATACTATTTCCTGATTTCTTGCACTGGTTAGTAAGTGCTGGAGCCAAATATGACATTTAATTCAATTCAAATCAGTTTTATTTATATAGCACCAAATCACAACAGCAGTAACCTGAAGGTGCTTCATGTTGTAAGGTGGAGACCCCACAATAATACAGAGAAAACCTCAACAATCAAACAACCCCCTTTGAGACAGTGGAAAGAAAAAACTACTTTTTAACACAAACCTCCCGTAGAGCCAGGCTCAGTGAGGAGCAGCCATCTGCAGTGATCGGTAAGGGATGATGTTTTGATTTCAAGGTATGTCATGCAGGATATTTAATGTTTTACAGTTTACTCTTATGTGCATTGTTTAATTGCAGTCATGAACTTACATTTCTTCTTATCTGTTTATGGTCAGTTATTTTTTAATTTTAAAAAAATCTGAAAAAAGTCCATATGGAGAAAAAATAATATTGAACAAAGATTAGAAATCACAGCAGGATAAAGTTTAAGTTTCTACATTAAATCCATAAATCTCTCTCCTTTCCCTGATGGGCCTGAAATGTAAGACAAAGATTCTCATTTTTATTCATCTTATTCATCTTTGTCCTCTTCCTCCTCCCTGAGGGGCCACCACAGCAGATCATCTTACGTAATTATTTTGATTCACATTTTCAATTTGACAAAGATTTTACACCTGATGCAACTCTCCTCATTTATTCAGGCTTAAGAGCAACACGAGAATTACATGTATACAGTGCAAGCTTACAGCAGTGCGATTTCAACAAAACTGCATAAACAACAGGTCTCTGTCACACAGGCCTAACAACTTATCAGCGATGTCCTGGCAATCTCCGGTCACTAGGGAAAATGGTGAGTGGCTGCTGGAGGTTGCTGGCAGTCATTTGAGGTAATCTGCTGCAAAGAGGGTGCTGCACCAAAAACATCTTTGCAATTGCTTTTCTCACTAGCAGACTGCTATGGTGGCCCACAGTTTGTGTAAAAAAAAACCTTAAATGTCTGGCAACACTCACCATTTGCTTTCCTTGCTGTAGTGAAACTTGAAAAGATGTGACACAAAGTAGAAATGGAGAAAATCCACCCTAAATATAAATGGTTTGCCTCAACACTGCAACCAACATTTTCAAAAGGCTCAGCTTTTATGTTGAAGGCGAGCGACCTCTGTTTCCGCTTTGCTTTATGTCTTGGAGAGTACGCTGTGTGTGACGAAAACAAGAAAAAACAAAACATCCTGCCTAATAAGGTAACAAAGACTTATTTTCTTTGAAAATAAGACCAACACTGCTTATAGTACATATGGCTAGGAAGTGACCTTTTGCATATAGAGTATAAGTGATCTCAGGCCCAAGTGAGATTTGAAAAATAATAACTTCCTGAACCTTTTCTTAAGATTTTAAACTGCTGCCTCAACAAGTGACAAAAATAATACATTTAGGAATCTAGTTTGAATATTGCTTGAATATGCTATGAGTCCATTTTAATAACAGATGCTTCCTTGTGGAGTTACTCAAATGCTTTTTAAAAGAATTTAAAATGCAAATGAAAATTTCCCAGTGGTGCAGCTAATGACCATAAATTGCTGCCCAAATGCTGAAACCTAAAAAGATGTCATTTCCAGTGATGTAAAGTAAGTTGGAAAACAGCAACAGTTTGCTGTTTTAACTGACTCAAATCAAGAAAAAGAATTCTTAGCTAATCACCATCAGCTAATTAGCTTAAAGAATTTCCCGCATAATAAGAGATACGTTTATTTGCTTTTTCGCCAGGACACCAGTGGAGACTCTGAGTGTCTATTGATCCCCACGACAAGGAGTAAAGTGTAAACCAAAACAGAGTTAATAAACTATCCTGACTTCCCTTCCAGCTCTCTTTCACTGTTGTTCTCCTCATCTGCCATTAACATTTGCCAGCAAACTCTCAGAACTTGGTGAGCCTTGGACTGCTTCACTCTGCACGAGCCCGGACAGACTGGGCTTGTCAAAATCAAACAATATTATTGTAGAATTTCAGCTGCTCTGGATTTATAATAAACCTATCTCCAGAAAAACCTCGACACCAGACCTGATGAGTTGGAGTGGGCTTAGAAAAACTTTCTACATGGACTTTAGTTTATTAAAACCAACCCGCCGGGACAGTTGTCCTCATTTGGTCATTCCGCCAACCTCCGTATTGTTGTTTTAATGATATGCTTCTCATCTAATCTGCACAATAGCACAAGAGTGTTGTGCTGATTATGGTTGACCCTAAAAGTAATTGGCAGGCTGCTTGCCAAAGCAGGGAATTAATCTAATGTTTTGGAGCAATGATGATTCAAAACCATTCAGAGGAGATAAATCACAGGAGACCCAACAAACAAATAGCAGTGACTGTAATTATCAGGAGGACTTTGTTTTGCAGCTTCACCTAAGAAGTCCATGCACTTTGAGAGAGACAATAAACCTCCTTGAGACTAAGCATGCAGTCTCGGCACACTACCGAGCTATTGTGTATGACGGTGCCCGGCAATTACGTTTCTGCGTTGACCACAATCAACACGACACTCATGGTGAGGCTGCAGATTACAGACGTCTGCTGAGAGAGGTCAGCGTGAGATTGCTAGTTCAGCCAGGGCAGTTAATATAAAATCCTCTCAACCTTTTGGGGGACGTATTTTGCCGATATTGCAAGCCAGCAAACAAAGAGAAACTGCTCAGGGGCAACAGGTCAGTTGCAAAGTTATGCTGTACCAAACTAACAAACTACTCTGACTTATACATTTGTGCGGGCATGGGTGGGCATTTCGTTTGTCCAATGTGCCACATGAGAAACTGGAGCTGTTGTTGAGGGCTGCACCAAGATGATGAACTCATTTCTGCTCAATATTAATTTTATCTCTTTATAAACTGCTGCTGGTAAGAGTAGATGTTACAATTATTGAAAATGTAAAATAGACAGAGTAAAACTATCGCTATTCACTATTTAATCAACACTCTGTCATGGTCCCTTTCCCTGATTGCATCACTGCCAGCTCCTCCGTAATCGTAAACTCTTTTATTAATCCACAAACAAAGATAAGTAACCGGCCAGTGTCACAGACATCACAGCTCTCATCCAGAGGCAAGAAAAAAAGTCAAAATTGTGCATTTTGTTTTTCAGCTAAAGCTCCAGATTCCCCTTAATCTGTGTTCTTATGGTTTGACTGGAAAGGGCCACATTGTCAAATCCTTTAGGTCATATTAGGCTGTAGGGTCCATAAAACACTTCATTACATCGTTCCATTTCAAAAAATAAACAAAAGTTTGCTTATATATATATATGATTTTCCAGAAAATGTACTGATTTCTTACAGATTCTGTGGAGATAATAAGTGAACGGGTACCTTTTTTAGCATTTAGCATCCTAGTTTACCAAACTGGGAGGAGAGGCTGGACTGTTAAGAGGAGAGACTATATCCATACATTATATTAGCATTGTACGTAGACGCAAATAAGTGCTAATTAGTACTGAAAAACATAAAAATAAAATAGTACAATTTCACTTACCAAAAAATGCTGTATGCTGTATCACATGAAGCCACACATTATTTGCCAGATATTACATAAAAATGGTCAAAAATACCAGCAGCACATGTGCTGTCAAAGTCCAGTTTTGTGCCTCTAATTAGCCTAGCAGACAACTAGCTGCGTTAGCTTCCTGTATCAGCACACCTCTTAATGCCAGCATAACTTTGAGCCTGCACAAAAACAAAAACTAATATTATGTTGAGAAATTTAGCTAAAAATAATAAAATAGTTTGTTTACTGTAGGTTACAATAAAGGCGTTATATATTTATGGCTGAAGTTGGGCATTTTAACACGGTGATTTATGGGGACTGATTTCCTTCTGGGCACAGCCTGTGGCCCCAAGAGGAACGCTACTTTTTCCCACCGAGGTTGACAGTTGTTATGCTCCCACTTAACCAGTGGGCTGAGATGGGTTCCAGCTCTCTGCAACCCGAGTTGACTGATGGATGAAGCGTATTCTTAAATAGTTAATTAAATTCCAGCAAACTAAAAGATATTAAATATTACTTTAGCACTGTCGATTTCCATAGCTAGTAATCAAAATAAGTCTTGGGCTTATCATAAATTTAAGCAAGCATTATTGACTTTGGTAATTGGTATTATTCAATTTTAAATGTGCACTTCTGGTGCACAGTTTAGGTGTTCCAGTTGAATGATTTTTAACTATGTGAGGCTCATGTATGTTGCAATATTTGCAGTATCTGCCATGCAAAACTAGCAGGAGAAAACATGTTTTTTTCATGGATCAAGTTTAACATATTCAGGACTTGAGCTCATTAAACTAAATAAATCAAGTAACAGTGGGGGAAATATTTAGAGAATCAGCAGCTTCTCCATCTTTAATAAATAAAGGTTAACAAGGACACATTGGATGATTTTGTATCTGTGTTTTCCACCTTTTTATAATCAACCTCTATTCTTTTGCATTATATTATCAAGTGTCATCATTCGGGGAATGCAAATCAGGTTTAAATGGGTAGTTGTAAAATCAAACACTGATTTCTTTTGTCTCCAAATCTAACAATAAAAATAATTTGAGATCCAATTACCAATCATGAATGATGAATGTGTCAGCAGGCATAAGCCAAAAACTGGAACTGTTAGTCAACACGCTGGGATGTTTTGTTTGATGTGTTGCGGCCACCAACAGTAGAAGGGTTTTTTCAGTAGACGTTGATGCTGAAGGTGCTGCTGCTGCTTGTGGATCTTTCTGAACAACATAAAAATGGGTATTTGAGGGATTCTGGAGAGCTTTCTGAGATGCTGTCTCTCTCGGCATCTTAGATGGTCACAAAACATCTGAAATTAAAGGATGTTGGGCAAACACTTGAGTGCGAATGGGTAGGAGGGAGCAGATAGAAAAGAAAGAAAAAGAGGGGGAATGGCAAGAAAGGATGCAGCCAGTGCTTTCATGTCCATCCAGTCCTCTTGTTCACATAAGGGTTTACTCAGAGAAAGCTGCTGCCTGTACTTCTTCATAGATTCTGAATCGGCCCTAAGGATGGGAACTCCTGCAATTCTCAACCAAATCAGATGAAATGTAGCTGCAGTAATTTTTTTTTAAAGATTTTAGAAGTTGGCATATTTGTTGATAGAGAAAGATTATAAAATAAAATTAAACATATTGTCAGAGATATGACTATTATTTTCCCTTTAATTCTGATGTGCTCTCAGACTTCACACTAAATATTTAACAAATTTAAGGTGAGTCCATAAACCCTCAGTAAATATGCTGCTAGCATATGAAAAACAGTCCAAACACCATTTTTTTTGTAACATAAAAATAAAGTGTTTCAAATTTTGAGCAAATTAGGTACCAACATTGCAACACAACTCTGCAAGTGGTTGTCATGGGCAACATGAGAAAACGCTAGAAACAGAGTCAAGAAAAATAACCAGTAAAAATAAAACTGTATTTTTTATTTTTTGGATTTTCTAGCTCAGCCAAAAAATTCAAAGTCTAATGAGTAAACCAAAATAGGAAAAACAGGCACAAAAATGAGTAATAAGGGCTGGGTAGACAGTCCAACAACAGTAAGAAAAAGAACAGAAAAGAGAAGAAAAGAAAATGAAGCTAAAAACTAAAAATGAATGGATACCATAGCAACCATGACACAATAAAAAGAACTTTGCTTGAAAAGCACACAGGAAGTCAGATTTTTTTGTTTTGTTGGTCAAACCAAGCAGAGACCTAACAGCTATGGCCAACAAATCAGCAGACCTGTCAGTCAAAGTGAATATGTCCCTAACTTTTAAATCCTTAATAAATAAAAAACAGTGAGTTATAAAATAAACTTTGGGTCAGGAGTTCTGTCGTTCTGGACAGACAGTCCTCGTGGGAGGAGGCCAGATCCAGAGAGATTATCTCTCTCAGGAGGTTGGGAATCTTTGTTTAGACCGCTGGCCCTGAAACCCAGGCTTGGATAAGTTGCAGAAGATGTATGGATCACAAAGATGAAAGTGAGGAAACCAAATTACAATTGTCTGATTGTGCAATTAGTTAGTCATCTTTGTCCCTTAAGGGGCGATTTATTCTTTTTTCACTCTTTGCTCCAGTTGACCTGCGTTGTATTTGATGTTTCATATATTCCACATTTCAAATTAAAGCTTTCAGCCCCACCGCACTATCTTTCATATATTTGACATCCTGTTTTAGAGCTTTATCAGAAGAATTCAAGCTGCCACTCGGTTGGCTTAAGTCTCTGCACGCTCTGTGGTGGCAGTAATCCTTGTTGTTTCCATAACTTGATGTTTTAACAGGGTAAGTTTGTTGGCCTCTCACCTAATCCCAAACCTAGAGCACCAGATGCTGATTTTCATTTGGTCTTTTCCTCTTGATCTGTCTGTCTTGGTTAGAACTGCAGAGTTTGGATTTTGGAGATCATTGAGGCAAGACAACACAAGTCTCCATGCCAACAGGATAAAGGGTGTTATCATAGATTATGTGTCATTTATTTATGTCTTAAACATCTCATATTTTTGTTGAAGAAGCAAACTTTTTACCTAGGCATCATTTAATTACAGATTTATATCTTTTATTATTATAAGTTAATACTTTTTACTGTTGCTGATATATAATCTCACACCGAGAAACATTGAAAATTCAGCCAGAAACAACCAAATATGATAAATATTTGTGTCTTTCTATGTGAAGTCGGGGCCCTTTTTTATTAGTTTTATTTATGTCAATATCTGCTGCGTGAGAAAAAACTTTTAAAGCCTTTCGGCAAAAAATGGGCCTAGCTTCGCAAATGGACATTTCCTCACTTTATGACTGAAAGCAATTATGTTTGGTCTGAGGTCAATAACAATGTTGTTATAATTGTCTTTTTTATCTTTGTAATGATGAAGCCTACAGTAGCTGCTGCGCAGGGACTGCATATGGAAATTTGCAATCTGCTGCAGATCATTAAGCTATTGTTCTCCGTCCCTGTTGAGAGAATAAATAAATAAAAGTGTGAGGATTGGCTCAGGAGCCTCTGTGAATGTCTGTTTTCACTTGTTCATTACCATCCTGTCCTTTGAGTTTTCCTTACTTTGGCCCTTTGGTTCATTTGCAGCGTTGCACTGTTCCTTTATTATTAACTGGAGAAAGGAATTCAAAATAGAGATTTTAAACATCAGTGTTTTCCTTAGATAACTGGTGCCATTAATTGCAATATTACTGTGTCAACATCTTCTTTTGCAGTTGTGCCTCAGCCATCTGCCGCGTATCGTCGAGCCCGCTGCGAACAAGAAAACAAGCGAGGGAAGGCGCTGATTAAAAGAAATTTAGTGAAAAAAATAAAAATAAGAGGCTCTCATTAATTTGAAGCAGCAGCAAAGACGCCTGCGTTTCCTGGTTGAGCATGAAATGATGCAGCTGCTTATCCAGCGCCAAAAATATATGTACACAAAGAAAGATTACTCTTGTGCGATAAGATGCCATTGCATCATGTCTCTCTCTCAGAAGCATGAAGATGTGTACTGTGCGCCCAGCTTTGGGTTTTTTCAGGGTGAGGATCTCTCACACTGAGAGCCACAGCAACAAACACAAATAAACAGATGAAATGTTGTGATGCTTGTGAGAAGAGAAAAAAAACCTTATTACACTTGGTTTTAAAGCACAGCTGCGTGTCCTCTGCAAGGCTCGAACCCCAAAGTCTTTCACTCCCCTTTTCCAGACTTGTGCTGCTGCCCCTTCTTCATCTTCACATCATCTTCTCTTCCCCTTCATCGCTCTTTCTTGCTGTTCCAATTTTGAGCACTGCTATTGTGAGCATAATGGCCTCAGATGCACAAAAACAGATTTAAAAACACATTAAAGGGGGAGGTGGAGAAAGACAGAAAGAGGCTCTAGAGGTGGCAGCGGTGGTGGTGGCATATTTTTGTTAAGCTTCTTTACTGCGTGCCCTGCATGCCCCACAGATGTACAAGAGGAGATGTAGCTACCATGGAGCAAAGACCTGGAGAATATCATGTTTGCCTCATTAAAAACGACACTCTCAGTGAGGTGAGCGCCAACAAACAGACAAAAGGGATAATAAGAAGCCCTGCAGCCCTTCACATATTCAAATGAGTGGGATACATGCAGATCTGCACTTCATTATTTAAAAATGTTCATCCATGCTCAATAAATACACCCAGCCATCAGGATAAAACAAGCAGTAGGGAAAAAAAAAGAATAATTTCCAGAGTAGTTCATAGCTATGAAACCCATTAGTCTCCAGACAATTAGGCTACATGTAGTCTGCATTATGTGGTGAGAAATATGAAGCAGAACGCCCTGAATGCAGCTGCTAAAAGGTGAATTAATCAGTTAATTAATCTGAGGCTTTTCACTGAATTACACACAAGTTTCAACAACTCAAAGGGGATGAAAAAGATATGAGAGCGAGGGAGAATTTGAGTCTCTTGATATGACTGAATATGCATAAGGAGCAGTTCATTGTTCATATGCAAGAGGAATACTTTCATGAAAAGTTTACTCGCAGAGACGATATTTGGGTTGGGCATGAAGTGCGATCAAATTCATAAACCAACAAAAAAGATAAAAAGTGAGAAGATTTTCACATCGTCAAACTACATTACCACAAAAGAAATCAAGTTAAATAAATTAAAGAGGCCATTTTTAAAACATTATTATTATTTCAATAAATGTCGTGACCAGGTCGTTTCCTGTTCTTTTTCTTTTCTTTCAACATGCCTCTGAGTTGCAGTGACGGGCTTCGTTTTTGGGCGGAGTATTGGTTCAGTCAGTCCTTCCCACACTAATTCAGGGTCACGTTGGGGCTGGAGGCTATCCCTGCTACCATAGGGCGAAAGGCGGGGTACCAGTCACCAGTCCTTCATAGGGCTAACACAAAGACAGACCACCATTCCTTCAGTCATACCTCACTCTCAAACCTCAGATTCCACTTGTCCTTGGAAAGCCCACCCTGGATCCAAAATCTCTTCATTTAAAAGTAACACAGCTCACCACAGCCACATTAAATATCTGACTTTCCTCAGCTTCTCAGAGCTCACAGCTGTTGACGTGGTTAAAATGCAAGTTGCATTCACCCAATCACACACATATTCATACAGGACTTTATCAGTGCCTAAGTACTTTATCTAACATTCACACTCACACTCTGATCAGGGGCAAGGTTCAGTATCTTCTACAAGGATACTTCAGCACATGGACTGGAGGCTAAGGCTCAATCGATCTTCAGCTTGGTAGATAACTTGCTCTACCACAAGAAACAGGTGCACTATTAGACGAGAAAGCCTATTACAGTAGTCAACAGCGTATTTGTAGGACCGGGCTTGTGTAATTGGTTCCTGTATGATTATCTGACTTAAATCTCAAGAAAGGTGGTAGGTAGGAAATCGCAAACATGGGGTTTACAAGAGGTAAGTACAGTTTGATTACAGTGTTGTCCATGATATGTGGCATTTAGACCTAACTAAGAAAAAAAATCCCCAGATTAACTCATAATAACAAAACAAAATGCACATAATCAGGCAACACACGTCACCTTTCATCATCTAAAACAACCTCTAAACACACCTAATTAGTCTAGCCAGTACCAATAACTCAAACCGGATCAATCCAAATATCAATATTATTCATACTATCGCTGGTATTGTTATTGGATCAATACTACAGCAACAGGATTCATGTGTATGTTGCTCTTGTTCATGAGAAAGTACACGTCTGTGCAAACACAGCTCCTCTCATAATAGCACTCTTTGCTCCAATGCTCCTCCTCACTACGTGACTCAACGGCTCTGAGCAGCAACATGTAGGCTGCAGTGAGTGAGAGAGTGCGCCATTGTACAGAAGCACTTTACAGACGTAAAGAAGAACACTCCAAACAGTGATGCATATTGGAAGGAAACTTTCTATTGCGGCAAAACCATCAACTTGTATAAAGACATGAAAGGCCAAAAAAAAAAAGAAAAAAAAAAGAGTTTTACTCTGGAAAAAGCAGCAAAAATAAAAAAAAAATAAATAAATAAAAAGAAGAGAGAGGATGAAGGAAATCCTTCAGACAGACCCAGACCTCCAGCACAGAGACAGAGCCCACTGTCACAGTTTTCCCAGAGAGGTGAAGAATAACCAGGTAACTCATAGACAAAATTCAGGTGATCAAATAATATATTCAGCCCATTGATTGTTAAATAAATTATTGTGTTTTAACTGAAAAAAAAATACCTAATATAAAAAAAAATGTCTGAATATAATAAAACATTACGTCAACGATGAAGGCCATTTACACATTTAATAACAGACGCTGACCCAAAGTGCTTCAAAGACAGAAACATAAAACAAAAAGCCCAGTTTCAAAATATACAAAAGCTAAAAGGTGTCTTTTTGTGTGTGTGTTAGCTACTTGTTGTAGAAAGTAAAAATCAAAGTGATTTAGTGGACAATAAAATGTGTTCAGAATTTGGCAAATAAATTACGACAATTCATCTCATAAGTCGCGACACACTGCTCCCCCCCTACATAAGCTGCTTTTATAAGTTCAATGTGTCGGTGTTGGTATTGGCAATACAGGTCCAGTATCAGATCCATAACAAAATTTCCTGTATGACACAGTATATCCAGAAACCAAAAGGAACATCTGAGAATCACATAGCACTCACTATCAAACCAGGAGTTCAGTTATACAGCTAAATGGATCTCTATAAGGCATAAATATGCTCTTTATTTAATAGTTTCTTCCATAATCCATAAAATAAACAAAAGCAAACATTCCCACAAATAAAAAAAATAAATGTCAAATGTGACATCAACAACAGCATGAAAGTCAAGAAATGTTGGGCAGGCCCTTTTTTAAACCCTTGATCTATGTGGAAACTCTTATCAAAGAGTTACGAGCACAACATAACAAAACAGACTGCTGAAACGTGTGAAGGTGTATTTGCATTTTACCTGCTCAGTAGCTTTGGTGTTAATCACAGCAAATAAGCACATGTAGAAAAACAGCATGTTGTGGTGTGTCAGATTAACATGTATGAGACAAGTGCTGAGTATGAGTGCGTTTTAAGTGCTCATCCACTTTGTTACAGTTGGTTGTGAATAACATTTGGGGGTTAAAAATAATCCCCACAGTTTTTGTCACATCAGTAAAAAAACAAAAAAACATCTCATATTTGTTCCTCATAATCATGTAATCTTTCATGGATACAAGAATTTACACTTTCAAATTTTAACCCAAAAAAGTAACCAGTTTTCAATCAGTGGATTTTCATACATAGAAACGTAAAAATAACAAAAGTTTTTTTCTTTAATATTTACCCAAGTGGGGTTAGAGGTCCATTTATTTATAATTACAAAAAAACATCCTGTTTGATGGCAAGCTTTTGTGCAACATTTATGTGATCATAATACATTACAGTCCAGGGTCATTTTAAATTGGACACTGAAGGAGCCGGGGATTGAACCACTGACCTTCTTGAGTTTTCAAAGGCTAATGGGTTTAAAAACAGCCCCGCTATAAATATATTGTAACTCAGTGGCTCTCACATTTCTTTCTGGTTTGAATAAAATGGTTTGTGCATTGGTGTTGCATTTATTACATTAAAAAATTAAAGCTTGTGCATCAGTTTTATTATAGGAGCAATCTGTGGTTACTCATTAGCCTGCTTTCCTGGTTGTCCGACTTTTGGTCTATTCCTTACATTACTTCCACTTTCCCATACTTACAAACTCAATGCTGACATCATTACTTTTGATCCAATCACTTTCTTGCCTGCTTTCTGTTAGCATTTAAGCTTAAATTCTGTTTCGTTTAGGCGTCTTCACCATCTCTGCCTCATCCAAGCCTCCATCTTCATCCTCAACACCATTAAGCATCTAGACTCTGGGGTGGCCTGTTCTAATTCCTACCCCTGCTGGGATCCTGTTCTGTTATAACTGGTCATCAGAGTCTAATTGCCAAAGAGCATAATTGAATTCTGTATCTCAAAGCATCATGTCCAATTCTTCCAAATGATCTCCCCTTATTGAAATATTAATTACAATAATTCACTTTAGCTTCACTTCATATTTTTCACCTGGTTGTCAGTGTTGCACCTCCAGGGAAGCCCATCCCACACTGAAAGGCATCGTAACAACACATAAGTGGTGGAGGCCAGTACCATATTTCATGCATTTAAACCAACATCCAGACTGTGTTTTTGCTGATGCCTGACCTCTACACAGAGTTTAAGGAAAACAATACAAATCCCACATTTCTTAAATTGCCAGCAAACAGGCAATAGACCAAGCAGCAAGATCCAACGTTGATGCAAATGGGGAAGCCTTTAAATAAACAAAACTTGTGTTCAATCGCTTCCTAAACAGAGATGCCATGTGAAATATAGATATATAGGTCTTAATGTGGATTATTACTATAAATAAGGAGACTTCTCTTCTCCTACGCGACTCGATAAAAGCAGACAGAACACAGTTACAGTCCTCAGGTTCACTTATTGTTGAATAGAATCATGATGACACACACACACACACACACACACACACACACACACAAAAACACACACATCAAACAAAACACAATGAGAGACTTTAAAAGACTTTCTCTTTCTTCTATATAAAAGGGAGTCTTTTACATATCTATGCCCAAGGGGCCTATTGGGCCATACTAACAATTTGCCTTGTACTATTGCATCATCTCCAGACATCACCTCCATTTCATGTCCTTAGGAATTAATAATTGTATTATTATTGGTTTTTTTTTTATGTGCATGTTGAAAAGAATTCAATTTGTACATGCAGAAGTTATTTAACTTGGAAAAATAAGCATAATGTTAACGTGTAATGTCAAGGCAGGGTTTTAAACGGACCCACAGATACTGCAGGAGACGGAGCTGGATTGTGAAACAAAAGCGAGCGTTTATTTGGGCTGAATGAAGGCAAATGACAAGAACGCTAAGAAGAAAACAGAAAATGACAACAAAACTGAGTACAGACTATGAACAACTATGAAACTGTGAAACCTATGACAACTATGGTGTGGCATTACAAAGGATATGACAATGAGTGAATGGAAACACACAGACTAAATAGACACTAGGGATAATCAGGGGGAGTGGAAACACATGAGGAAACAGCTGACACAAATGAACGTAACGACGTTACCTAAACACAATGCTAAAGACACTCTTACAAAATAAAACATGAAAAACTGAGAACATACAATGATAAAAGAATAAAACTAAAATAAACGAAACACTGAGTCGAAGACCCAATACAGTGACGTGTAATCTATTATGAGTTATTTTTTTTATTAAAACTAGGTATGGAACATTTTATATGGGCACAATATATATATATATATAAATAAATAATATAATAAAAGCATAAAATATTTTATTGTATACAATTTCTACGCAAGAAAGTACAGATCGGTACAATTTATTTGCAACAGGAAGTATTAATTTTTAAGCAGGTAGTAATTAACGTGTCAGAAGACAGATCACATGAGTAATGCATTCTCTTCATAATGAAATGACTTCTACAGCTCTTTTGTGTTTCTGTATCTTTTATCCGCTGACCTGTGTTTGTCTTTTACATTTGGTTTTATTATACAGCCATGTTGTTGTTTTTAAAGTGCTTTATAAATAAAGTTGTACACTACTGTTTTTACATTGGTTTGTAGGACAATAACCAGCTATAGTGAGTATTACTGAGCATTGTTACATTATATTATATGAATTGGCAGCCCTTGGATAAAATTAGAAAAGTTTACGGTCTGTCTTAATAGATAAAAAACACAAGTTATCATTATGTTGTAGGTGTTTTGTGCGCCCATCGTGAACCCCAACCTCCTCCTTCCCACTGCAGGAGGCACATTCCTAAATGTGGCCCTTTCATCATTTATTTATCCCCACCTTGTTTCTCCTTAATTGCATTCAAATTAAAATTCTGACAGGGCCCGACCTCAATGTTTGCCATAGCAGCAAAGCAATGTTCAGACAGTTTGATGTGGATTTAAGTTTAAACACTGTACGTATACAGTTTATCCTCTCTGTTGTTTTTATTGTCAAGATTTGTGTTAAATATTGCCTTTCAAAAACAACAATATGCCCCTTTTGTCAAAACAGGGGTGAAAAGGTAAAATGTATGTTTGAATTATGCATATGTTAGGTAATTGCTGAGAGTACAAAGCATTAAAAACATACTGGATTTTATAATAGAATACCACTCAATATGCTAATGTTTTCCACGTTTTTGAAGCAGTTGCAGGTACGCTCAGTCGTTACTCTTTGTTTTCCTCAGCGCGGTCTATTTTTGTGTAGAATAGAAATGTGTTTATTTTCTGAATTATTTTTTCTGCTCACTTGAGTGTACAGTATCCAGGCTGAGGAAGTGGATCCATTTTTTTCTGGCACAGATGAACACTAATAGGGATTTCAGGAAATAAAAGTTGTCACATCATAAATTGATTAAGTCTCTGCTAAATTTCACTATAACCCAGTTTTCCTTCCTTCCAGTCTTGCATTTGCTGTCGACTGAAGAGTTGCAGGCCTCACATACTGACAGCAGGACAAAAATCAAAACAGACTCCAAGTCCAAAATATCCAAAGCAGGCAGAACCGCATGTGCTTTTGTCAAATCGATATTTTATCAGGCAGCTCCTCTGAACCTATGACAGGCCTCTGAACACCCCAGTGGGAATGGAAAAGTCTCACCAAAGGGTGCCATTAGACTGACGGGAGAAATGAACGGTCAGATTCAAAGCTTCCTTTGTGTGTAATTAAGGGAAATTATCCTTCACCATTTTGGCAGGGCAACGGGCTGATGAAAATTTGCCTCTCCTGCGGTCAAACTGACTGCAAAGTGGATACTAAATAGCACCGCTGCTGAAAGATGTGTCAGAATGACTTCTCAGACCACCTAATGTTTTAAATTGAGCTTTTCCTTTTGGTTGAGGTGACATTACAGTGACATTGAATCACGTAGCACAAATGGAGTTTGTCTTATTCAACACTTTTTACTCCAAAACTTTTTACAAAAAGAGGTTGTACACTTTTACAAATGTTTCTTCATCTGAAGGTAAATATTTGACGGGGACCTACAGGAAACAGCTTGTTGGCTTTGGCAAAAGAACGCATTAATAAAATGTTATTTGAAGACATAAGCCAAATTTAATGAATTGTTGAGCTGGGTGTTTCCCACAGTGTAGTAACCATCTGTGCAGTTTAATGGTAAGTAAATAAATCCAAAGCTTCAGTATAGGCAGCAGTGCGCACTAGCAGATGTGAGAAATGCTACTTGATATTAAAATACTGACACAGTTGTGTGTTGTCTGACTGCACACAGCATGTTTACCAGTCAGCCTGGACATTTTCACGCTGAAGGAATGAGATCTGAGCTGTATTGGTGCGTATAAACAGCTGTGCAGCATCTGCCTACCTCTAAGTAGGTGGGATTACACACGGTATATGACAGTATGCATCTTTTGAGGTTAAAACCTTGAGTTCTGTGAGGACAATGTTAGCTAAAATACAGTTTGATTGATACTCATACTGCACTGATTTATATTTTCTGGTCTGGCTCTTTGTCCTTCTATGCTTATACATTGAAAACCTAAAAAAGACACAGTTACACCAGCTCTCACGTCTTTTCTCCAGAATAAATGACTTACATGAACTCCATTCCCCAATCCATCCATCTATCCATCTTGGTCCATCTTGTAACCCTCGTGCTCGGGCCCACAAGTGCCAGTCCCAAGGCCAGATGAATGTAGAGAGTTGCACAGTGGGCATAGAGTTTTTGCCAAATCAACAGGCTGATCATCAGGTATTTTCATACCTAAATGCTCAAGTTGCAATCTAACCATCACCAACTTCAGTGCAGTTTGCCAACAGCGTGCTAACTTCGCTACTGTTGGGTAAAGGTGAGAGGGGAAAGGCATTTTTTGACAGAGCAAGGAAGGAGAGTGGAGGTGAGAGCAGAGACTTGTAGAAATTGTGACTGATTAAAGGAGAGTTCTGGCCGATATAATGGAGAGTAGATATATCCATACCCACTGTATTAAAGTATGGAAATGCCTTGGAGAGAAAGCAGTGGACCTTTTGAACATACTGTTTAACACAAATGCATTGATTTTTAACAACAAAAGTGATGCAAAGAACTGTAACTGCAAAGATGTGGCAGGAGTCGCTTGTAACCTTATAGTTTCAGTCACTGCCCACAGCTTGTAGCCACAGTAGAGAAATGTCGATCAACAGTTTTGCTTCCATGATCAGATATCTTTAACACAACAGACTAGTACAGTGTCTGAATCAATGTAAACTCCAGGCACACTCTTCTTCCTCCACTTCCTAGCCTTAAGTAGGACACCGCCCTCTTCGAGCTGAGATAAAGGTCGTATCCAAATTCATGGTCTGCATCCTCCTGAGGACGCATTTGTAGGCCGATTACATCACAGCAACGCGCCGAAGGCTGTCCAAATTCGTAGACTCCTCCGAATGCAGCCGACAAATGCGTCCTCCTTTTCCCCGAATTTGAAGGATGGGTCGGGTGTGGCCCACCATATCCCAGAGTTCATAGCACGGCCCAGCCAAACTCCAGTTTACATGGCGGCCGCTACTAAGTTTTAAAATTACACTTATTAATCTTTCTGGGTCACAAAATAAACTTTTAACATATTTTCAGGCAAGAATGTGAGTGTTTAAACTTCAAATATCTGCTCGGTTTATCAAGATATCGCATATTTGCAAAAGTGCTTAGACGTTTTCGGAGACGTCTGTTACCAACCAGCTCGATAGCTAGCCGGGAACTCGAGGGTCACTGAAAACGGCACAACTCCCGGCACATCATTTTCAGATCACCGCGGACTTTCACTACTCAGGTTAAACGTAATCTATACTTATTTTATTGTTTGTGAGTAAATCAGTTTGGCTGAGATTAAAGGTATTAGATTAGATTAGATAAAATGAAACCCGGGTGGTTTTCACACAGCTGAATAAACGTCAAACAGAAAACTGGTTAAACAGAACTGTAAGATGGTCGAGAATTTATGCCAGTGTCCTGTTATATTTTAGATAGCAAGGAACAGACGGCCGAGTTTATCAAACTCCACCGAGACAGTGGTGACGCTAATCAGAAGGCTAGACCATCCACAGCCGTTTACTTCCGGCCTACCCAACCATCTGAGGACCCGGCCCACGTAGACCGCGAAGGCCGGGTCCTCAAGAGGATGCAGCCCATGAATTTGGACACGACCAATGACATTAAAGACACTGACTTAAAAAAAGGGCTACTGTCATGGAAGTCTTGCAATCTCAGCAGCCATCTTGGAAGTGATGGTTCGTGGGTATTCTCAGACACCTGTCGTAATGAATACAAAGAGAACTGTAAGTGTAATTAGTTTAATTAGTGTCACGTGGACATAAAAACAGCATGAAAAGGATCGGCAGTCAAGTCTTTTGCTTCTAAAGTTTTTGTTTCCACAAACAATTCACGCTTTCACAGTATTACAACTTCATTAACAGCTCCTTCCATGGTGCCAACAATGCCTGGATGCTAACAACACCTTTGCTTTTGCAGAGAGAACATTGAACAAATGCTTATTCCTACTGTGGCTACAATAAAAGTTTTTTTTTTTTTTAAATGCAGTCATGAAAACGATTTTTCAGGCGACTCCATGTTGTCCTGTGAAAAAACAAAGTATACCACATGATTTAGTCACTTGTTGAACTACTTTAGCCACCATTAACCAGAATATTTTTTTGTATGATTTTATCAGCTTCTCAGACTGCTGTAATAAAATTTCAGCCCACTTCTTTCTAATATTTTTTTTTTCCTTCTACAACATTTCAGTTAGGTTGAGGCCTGGTTTTCGACTGGGTCATTGTAAGATGTTGACTCTTTCCGCCTTTCTGTGGCTGTGGATAATGGCTTGGTGTTGTCTGCTCAAAGGACATCGCTCCAAATGTCGTATTGTCTGTTCAAGTCCAGCTTTGCGATTCTAAACTGTTCTTTCTAGACAGAAAAGGCTTTCTCCCAGCAACTCTTCAAAACAAGTCATATTTGTTCAGTCTTTTCCTAATTGTACTGTCATGAACTTTGACTTTTAACATACCACCTGAGACCTGTAGAGATATAACTCACAGCATCCAATATAAACAATACCTGTATCCCTCATTTTAAGAGGAACTCAGTCTTTCAACATACAATATTGCTGCAGCTGGTGCATCAAGACATCAACGGCAAAAGAAAGTTTTAGCCATTGAAATGCTTATGAATGACATATCTGATGCTCATGTCACTGGTTGCATCTTGAGGCTTCAAAACAAAATTTAAGAAAGCATTGTGTTATGTTCATCTTGCTAAAAGACAACTTGCTCAGATCACTGCGAAGTCAGCAGCATTTCACAGATAACCTTGATGTGTCTAAGGTTACAAAATACACCTATCTAGCCCTGGCAGAGGCTCATTTCCTTGTAGCCATTTAGACATTTTCCTCCCCAGCCCTATCTAACTGAACCAACACCAGATGTAAACCCAAACCATGAAACATTTTACAACTCCTTTGATGAAGAGAAAGAAGTCCATAGATAACAAGTCCATAGTACAGAGCCTTTACCTTGGCTGTGAGGATCCTCTTGATGCTCTCTCCATTGAGAACATTTTGCAGTTTTCATTTTTAGACTGCATACTCAATAACAGCCGCAGAAACTATCGGGGGAATCTTTTCATATTTCATGAGCACTCTTGCTGGAAATCAAGTTGTAATCCAGCTGCCTGCGAAAGAAATACAACTACTGTTGTTGCTTCCTTTATTTTCTTCCTCCAAGGCTTACAAAAAGGTGTTATTTCATCAGTGCCATTTTTTTTTGTAAACACAGGTTTGTCAGAACCCCAGCACACCACCTCCACCACCGTGGTTGCCACACTGACTGATTTCTTTTGTCTTCCCAACAATACCGCCTTTGGCATTTTGATCAGAGCTTCAAGGTCCCTGATGCCCGAGCTTATGTTAAAAGCAGCAAGAGAAAGGAAGTCCAATTAGTTTTCCTTTCTCTTCTCATAATTCATTTTCAATCAAACAAAAGACTCTGTATAAAAAAGAAGAGGATAACATCAGATTATGTACAGCTGCAGCTGAATAAGTTTGTGAAGCCTTTAGAAGAAACCAGGATTTCTGCATTGATTCCTCGTATAATGTGGTGTGATATTAACAACAGCAGACAAACGATCTGACTAAATAATGACACAAACTGTGAAACCCACTGAGTAATCAAAGTGCCAGATGGAAAAAGTAACAACTTCCATCAGAAACTGGAGACTTGCACAAAAAGATTTCATTTTTTTTGTATCATTCCTCCAAAAACTGTTTCAGCTCTTCAGCATTTTGTTTTAGTGATTTGATTGTAAAGCCCTCGTCAGAAGCTTGTATTACGATGAAGCAGGATTTAGGCTTATTCAGGTAACATTAGGGTTAACCCTGCTTTCTCAGTATTACAAGCTTCAAGATTAGCCACAAAATCACCATCTACTGACCGGTCAGTTTTCCAGAAAAAAGTGTCAGTATTGTTGGATGAACCCTCAGACCTCTGTGCATGGATAATGTACGTTTCAGGTTTTTTTTTTTAATGATTAAAATGCCTTTCTATTTCCCTGATGAACATAAGCAATAAATATAGATTCTTATAGATGCAAACTATTTTATAGCAATTTTAAAGCACTATATGTATTCATATCAATTGTACAACAGAGCAGCTACACTCACTGGATACAAGTGACACCTTGTTACTACCTAGTTTGTTGAGTTTTACCTTGAGAACTGCCTTAATTATTCATAGTATAGATTCAAAAAGGTGCTGGAAACATTCCTTTGAGACTTTAGTTCATATTGACATGAAACCATCATACAGTTGCTGTCGATTTGTTGGTTGCACATTTGTGATGAGTATTCCATAACATTCTATGGAGGTCGTTTGAGTACAGGGAATTTCTTTAATAGTTTAAGAAACCAGTTTGAGATGATTTGAGCTCCATGCTTTCATGAAATTCGTGCCAAATTTTGACTCTACCATCATAAAGTTGCAGAAAAAAGAAAAATCGAGATTCATCAGATCAGATAATGTTTTTGGTGAGCCTACGCCATCTCGAGCATCAGTCTTCTGTTCTTACCTGACAGAAGTCTGGTCTTCAGCTGCCTCACCCCTCTGACATCAACAAGGCATTTTCATCCACGGAACTACCGCCGACTGGAAGTGTTCATTTTTTACAATAAATTTTGATTTATATTTAGTTATAGTCTCTTGACACTATACGTTTATATTTTTTAGTTTTAGTTGACTAAATCTGAAGTTGATTAAGTTCACTAAAAGTAAAGTGTTTGGTGTGTTTTTACCTGTGAGAGTTGTTCCACAGTTTCTAAATATATTTTGCTTGACATCAAATGCGAAATGTGTCCACGTGTCTAATCTTCTCTCCCTTCAAACCTTTAACATGTTTTCGTATTTTCATGAGAAACAGGGAGCATGGAAGCTAGCTGCATCGCTTGCAGGGTGCAGATTAAATGTGCACATCTAACCCTACTGCACAATGAGATTACTTGGATCACTTCCTAACTTGTGCCATTTTCCACAAAATTTAATTAGTTCTGATTGGATCTCCTTTCACCTGAATGTTCTCACTCAAGTGTCAATACATTTCATCATAGTTTTTGTCCGTGTTCGTCAGTTTTTATTTGGGTATCATTTTCTTTTCATCAGAAAAACGAAGATTGTTGACAAAAACTATGACAAAAATTATTGTTCGACAAAATTAATACTGCTGTTAACCATGCAGATGGTTCTAGGTGTATGTGGAAAATCCCAGCAGATCAGTGGCAGATGGCCGCGCCTCCCTGAGCCTGGTTCTGCTGGAGGTTTCTTCCTGTTAAAAGGTTTTTCCTTCCAACTGTCGCCAAAGTGCTTGCTCATAGGGGGTCATATGATTGTTGGGTTTTTCTCTGTATGTATTATTGTAAGGTCTACCTCTATAAAGCACCTTTAGGTGACTGATGTTATGATTTGGTGCTGTATAAATAAAATTGAATTAAACTAAATCAGCAGTTTCTGAAATACTCACATCAGCCCGTCTGGCACCATGTTCAAAGACACCTAAATTGCCTTTTTTCCGATTTTATGATGGTACTTAAATTGAATTGTCCTGCAATGTGATTGGCTAGTAAAACATTTGAAAAGTTAAACACATATAATAACATGTCTGATGAGTTGATTTGTACTTAAATCACATTTGCACAACCTACCTTTGAATTCTCTGATTATATTTATTCATTACTTGCTCTCAGACTGTTAAATGCTACCAAGGCTGCAGCTGTAAGAAAAAAACTGAAACTGTCTTGCACATTAAATGAATATTTTCACCATTATAGTCCTTCAGCTTCTCCTGAGTCTCAAACAGAGCTGTGATACCGACTCTTTCCTTTCACATTGGGTATTTTTGCCTAGTTTCCTTCCTAGCTTCACACTAAACTTTATTAATATATTAGGTCTTTTCCCATCTTACTGACTAAATGTTTTAAACCACACGCACATATTGATACAACACTTTAGCATGTATACACTACTGTTCAGTCTTTTCCCTAACACACAAACTGGCACTCTTAAGCTCTTCTTATTTTTTTTTTCTTTTTAGAGTTTTTATCTTCCTTTGTAAAAACCAGCTGGTCCGCTCTCAGGATACTCACCAGACAAAACAACGAAAAGGCAAACATTTATTAGGCCAGTGGCAAAAATCCTAAAAGGCTGAATGAAGCCCCAAAGAAATTAAAAAAAAAAAAAAGAAAGAAAGAAACAATTCAAAAGAAGAGGCACAAAAAACGAGAGGTGGGCTACAGGAACACAATGAGAAAGTACAACAGACAAGACAAACACAGGAGGGGAAGCAGGAATTCATGGAATACTAATTAGGGGAACAAGATGGACGTGAGGACAAAAACACAGCAGGAAACCTAACAGCAGGTGAAAACTACAATATCTGGGAAGAACAGGACATCACAGAGGAGGGAAAGGCAGAACCTAGAACTAGTAAGCAAAGGACAAATAACACAAAGACACTACATCTTCTGTTTACTGTTGTTGTATTTATATTTATTCTTATTTTATGTTCAGCACTGCTTGGCTGAGTTAACCTTCTGTCACAGCGGGGCACACCGATTGTGTTTGCGTGAGGATGCAGATGCTGACAGAGAAATGCAGTTTGAACAAAAAGCGATCCTTTAGTTGGATGATGGCAGGAGTTAAACATGAAACACTGTGAAACAAACACTATGAAACTCTATGACTGACTCTGACTATGGCGGAGAGAACAGACAACCTGACGATGACATACAGAAAACACAGGACTTAAATTCACACAGGAGGCGATCAGGGGAAGTGGGAACACAATAAGTGGGGAAACAGCTGATTGACATGAACCTAATGACAGGACAGGGGAAGTGAAACTAAATACAATGAACAAAGAACACAAGACTCCTTCACAATAAAACAGGAAACATGGAGAAAAATACAATAATCAAAGAAATAAAACTAAAAAACACACAACACTGGGTCGCAAACCCAGTACCATGACACCCAGTTGATCGTTTACTCTGGTCCGAATGAGTCGATGAGTTTGGAAACTTGTAGCTTTCCCTGTGATTAGTTTCTAAACCCAAGTAAACTCCTAGCGAAACAAAATGCAAACCAGTGGCTCATTGGCCAGATGTGCCTGGGCGGGACCAACAACAGCTGCTGTGTTCTGGACTCTGGATAAAAAGAACTGAAGCTCATCATGACCCTCATTAAAATTAAATCAAAACAAAAATAATCCAAACTTAAAGGCCACAAAGAAAAGAAAAATGTGACAATGGAAATTGTTTCATCCACTGACCTCTGGTAAGAGTGAAGTTCTACACTTGTCTTTTCCTGTGTTTAAAAAAATAAAAGAAATGGCTGATAGAATTTTGAATTCATTGTTCCTTCAGAAAGTCCAGATTGAGACAGGAAAGAGGACCAAACTTGCCAACAGTGTTCTAAATGTTCCCTCATCTGTCCTTTGATTTCACCTTGATTGGTAAGATTGCACTCTCTGTGTGATCTTTCAAGGATACTTACTCACAGAAAGAGCAGCAATAATCCTGAATTCCCTCCATTTGTAGAAATTTTACCCTGTTTGAAATTTAATACTAAGGTCTTTGGAGATGCTTCTGTAGCCTCTCTTTCATATTTCATACAAAGACTGCACTCCTTTTGTGCACACTTTGTATGCGTGTTATTTATAGGGAGGCCACCTCAGTTACACACACTTCCACTCTCATTTTCTTAACTTGAACATCTGCCCCCAAGTAAATTTCGAAAAAGTCATTAGCTTAACAGGTTGTACATTTTTCATCCTGGACTCTGAATGATTACTCAGTTTGTGAAATAAAGATATAAAAGTTGCCGCTGTTAATGAGGCATCAGCACCGAAATCCGGCCAATATCAAACCTTTTCTTGCATTTGTACGTGACTATAACCCATCCCAGCTCTAAAATGACTAGCACTGACACCTGCAGTGAGGAGCTCTGTGTTGGTATTATTTCACAGCATTACTATTTGTTGCGATTTATTGGTCTACTGTGTAGCGGGGGGTTGCTTTTGCCCCACAGGAAGCCTGTGGATTTCTACACTGAACAAATTACATTAAAGAACTCAGTTATTTTTTGCTAATGCTTTTAAATACAGGAATTTGAGCCAGATAATAATTTCCCCAGGAGCCTGGATCAAATCCAACTTTAAAACAATAGAAGACACACTTGTGTAACTACACAGAGAGGTTAAATGCATTTATAGAAAAGTGCTATATTTTTAAGGTTTAGATTTGATTGCTGCAAAGCAACAGGTTTCAGCTGGCCTGCATCATTTGTGTGCTTTTTCAGGCACTTTGAATTATAAAAGACTTATATTGACTTAGATGTTGAAAACTGGTAAGATGGAAATGTTATCAGCCGTTCCACCGTGATGAATGTGTGTGAGTGTTGTTATTATTTTTTATTGAATACAACGAAACATATTAATTTGCAGCTGCAATATGGTTTTAGCAGGGTTTACAATCCAGGATGTATTTGCAGGTTATTTTAACGAGGATAAAAATTCAATCATGACTTCTTATAGTGAAAATACAGGAGCACGCTGGACAAACATATGCTGAGTAAAAAAAAACAAAGTGCAACAATCCCGTCTTTTATGAATTTGCATTGTAAATATGTTCCTTTCAGTCCTTAAAAACACGAAATCTTCAAAGAAAGATGAAATTAAAGTGCTCTTTTTGGCTCAGTTAAGCTTAACAATTATTTAGAGATGGAAGCACAAACTTCGCATGCACTTTCTTGACTTCTCTAATTGAAGGAGAGAAATTGGCTTGTTATGATTCAGTGCAAAGAGTAGACCCAACAAAAGAAAGACTAAACAGAACTTAATGGCAACAGAAAGTACAGCATGAAACTGGCCAGACAGTCCCAAACTGAAATAATTCACAAAAACTAAAAGAAACACCGGGAGTACATGAATTTAACCGGATGTTAAACAGAGGGGGAGACACAGGTGGGAACAATTAAGGCAAACCAGATGATCAGAAAAAGGTGGATAAGGAACAAAGGCAGGAAGTAAAAAAGAAAAGAAAAATAACATTCACAGTAGAAGTGCCAAACAGAAAGACATGAAAACAGAGGGCAGCAGAAAAGTGAAAAAGTAGAAACAAAACAGGTACTTGCTCAGGAGAGTGATTGGCTTGCTGAATACAGGTCTGTATAAACCTGATATAAATCTGCCCACTTGTAGATGTGCTCAGTCTTCTGTGAAAATGCAATGACAAACCAGAAAATGAGGCGCTGTCCTTCGAGGTTGAAGTTGTCAAAGTAATTGTTCAGCTGGTTTTCTCTGAAGCCAGCATGAGAAGAAGCTCTGAAATTGTTTTATTGCGGGAAAATGAGTACAGTCCGCTTGATCTTCCACGTTATAAAAGTCTCCAACTCCCGCTGGAGAGACTTGAACACTTGTTACCAAATAATCCCACACAGAATCCACTCATTTTAAGCAAACGGCAATCTCCGGTTCAAGGTGTTGACCAAAACGTTATTTAATAAACAGCCTTTAATTAGCAGTGATAGCATGGGAACCTACTGTACCATAATATCCTTTTTTTCCATCTTTCAGAAACGGATGTAACTGGCCTCATGGTTCGTCTGTTGTGCCAAGAATATTTTTTATTTTTCGTTTAATGTTGCAGTGCAAACCTAAGTCTTTAAAAGTGCATCAACTTCTGTCGGGAATTCTTAAAGCAGGCAATGCTGATGGGATAAGGAAGTGGATATGTTTCATCACTGAATTTATTACCTCTCCATGTTGGAGAATAAGGGTAGATTACACTGATGGATAATACATCTGGGTTATCCTGTCTTATAAGATGCACCTCTTTTCTTTTCCTGTTATCGGAAGGTCTTTCAGGATCCCGTATACTCTTGAGCGTTCCACTCCCACTCATGTGTGTTGGAAGTGCTGTGTCCTCAGTGAAGCATTTCATCTAATATACAACAAAAGCTGAGCATTGTCATTAGTTGATTCATCGGCCTCCAGAGCTATGTAAGGTGCACTCTAAAAAGCATCATCAAGCAATGGCTGCACATCCTGTGCTGATATTTTTGTTCTTTTTGTGGCTGAAATGGGGATTTTGTTAATGTTTTCACAGTTCATATCTTTTCTGTTTTTCATAACAGTCTCCAAGCACTGCTTTACTATTTCCCTATCAGTAAAGGTCTTCTTATATAGTCCTAAAATTCATGTTATTTGCAGCAGACACTTGTGTGTTTGTCCTGTGAGGGAAAAATTGAGGCCCTTTGAAGAAGACTCACATTGGCCTTGGAAGCAGCTGAAGATTCACTTACAGACTCATTTTTACCAGTTTGATGGTGCATGATATATGTATTCTGTTTCATGCTTTTGTCTTCTGTGTTTTCTTTCACGCTGGTTTTTACTGTAGAGCATTTTGTGTGGGGTTTTTTTCACCTATGAAAAATGCTGCATAAAAAAAATAAAGTAAAATAAACTTTATAATTTATTTTTTGACTGTTGCCCTTCAGTTTCTTCGAAGTATCTATGTCTAGCCTCAGTGTGAAAAGTATTATTTGCACAATTACAAACAAGCATTTCGTTCTCATAGAGTGCAGAAGGAATAAATGTTTATTTTTTTCTCTGTTTATCTTACATACAGTTGTTAATAACTGCACATGTTTTCATGTTTAGTTACTTTTTCTCATACTACAGTATGCACAGGACAGGACACTGCAGAGAGGGAAGCATTTACAGTGGCTATAAAACATTGTTGCAATGTCAAAGTACAGTAATATCCTCATCACTGGTACACTTCACATTTAAGCTTCCTTTCAAATTACTATGATTTACTTGGTCCCAAACACAGTCCAGCTGTTCTCAGCTGACCTTTATGACAGCTATAATACAGTTAACTTGATCATAAACACACCAGTTTAACAGATTCTTAAACAAACGTGCAGTGACTTCTTTATCTTCAAAGAAAGGAAATTCTGCTAAAAACTCACCAAGAGTTTGTCCACATTGCTAAATTTTGGGGATAATATTTCAGTACAACACAATATAATACCCCCCCCCAAAAAAAACAAAAAAACCTCCAGCATAATAATTACAAACTTAACAACCAAAACTGATCGTTAATAACCTTCATCTCTGCAAGATTTATTGCATGCTCGCCATATTAGACAGCATTTGTTTCAGTTAGCTGAACATAATAAAGTGGAAACTCTCTTTAAGCCTTAAAGCTGCACTGATCAATATATAATATTAACAAACTGACTGATAGGTATGAGTAATGTTAAAGAGTTGCTCGTAGTGTGAAACCCACAGGGGATTATCAATAGACCTCACAGTGTGGAGCAACATTAAGGCTTATTATTTTGGTTTCCTCACCGAACTTATTGGAGCTTCACAAACAAAAAAATAAACAAAACATACAACCAAAGGGTAAGTAAGTCCCTAAATCAAATCTATAAATGTACCTTTGTATTAGTCATCCTTTCATCCATCCATCCATTCATTCATCTAGATGAATTTGGTGTGAGTTGCATAATTCTGGAGATAATGCAACCACTCCCAACAATTATGTAATCACCACACATGGAGGATGTTTATTCATTTTTTAAACCTTTGTTTTTTTGGTGATTCATACTTTTCCCAGCAGCTGAAGCCATAATGTCAGCATCTTCAGTGTCTCAGCATCCTATTTTACTCAATAAATAAAAAAACAAGAGCAGCAGATCTACACCGAGATATCTTTGAATGCCTGAGCTCCTCTCTCTAAGTCTGATCCAAGAGGAAACTCTCCCAAACCTTACCCGTTACCCTTATTTCATGACCATTGGTCATGTATCTGGGATCTAGATGGACTGGTAAATCAAGAGCTTTACCTCACCTTCGGCTCAGCTCTCTCTTCACCATGGCAGTCTGGCACAACACCCACATTACTGCTAACACCGTCCCAGTCTGACAGTACTCACGATACAATTTCCTGTCAGTTATGAAAAACTTCCCAAGATACTTGAACTTTGGACAGCCTCTCTTCCCCAGCCCACAGGAATGAATCCAAACATTTACATTATTAGCTTTATGTATAAAAATACAGAAGTGTGGTAAAATCCTAATGTATCCTGTGGTGTGTTTATAGCTATTTCTACAGCCCCCAAAACATCAATTAATCGACCTTTAATAGTTTCTTATTGAACAGTAGCATTCAAAACTGGCATCACATATTTGTAAGAAGTGGAATTACCTTCTGAAGTCATTCCCACTAGTGTGCAAAATTCCCCCTAAGGGCCAAACAAACTCATCTGGAATATCTCTGTAGAAAACTTGGCAATTGCTACATACAACAGACTATATAAAGAAAAGCTTCTGAGGGTCCCTCAGTATTTAGATTATTGTATTTTGGTCTGCTTTTATTAATTACCACACCATTTCACAGTACTTGTTCTCCCCATTCACTGTATAATAAACATCATCCATTTGAATTTCTCTTCTCCTCACAGTTGCACCCTAAGTCTATCGTCTTATCATGTTTGGAGAGGGAGAAAGATAGCAGGCTGAAAAGTCTAAGCCAATCAGTGTTACTCGGTTCCTTGCAGGATGTTCACTACAAGGTAGCCCGGAAAGCTGACAGAGCCAATCATCGCCAAAAGACCACGCATACCGCCGGAAACTTCCCCCTCCCTATTTTGAAGCAGGCACCTCGTCATCTCATATTAGCCCCCTGCAAGGAGCAAAGACGTGCACGCACGCACCCCCAACCCGGAGTCATCTGGCATCAAGCTCTATTTGAGAGCTTTCATGAGCCAAATCAACACGCCGCACCTCTTCAGCCCCGGAGGCGAATACTGTACCTCCTCTGAATTACTTTGTCAGATGTTCATACTGCCTCAGAACAGGTAATGTCACTCCTGAGATCATCCAGCAAGTCTTTCATGTCATCATGATTTGTTGTTTGGAAAAAACTGAATTCAAATACCTAACTTGACGTTATGTTTGCAACCCACAAATTTGAAAATCAAAAATGTTTGTTTGCACTTTTTTTTTTTGTTCAGTTTTATAAGAAAACCAGGGAAGCTTTGCAGCTCTTTATGGCTGCTTTAAACTGCTATAGTTGAAAATATTCTTCAGGGAACAGAAAGCCTTTCCACGCAAGATGCTCAAGGAAATTCAACTTTTTCTCATGATTTACTTAGAAAGGAAAACAGTGATTCATTGATAGCTGTTAGTACATCTAATGGTAAATTGCAAAAAAAGAAGTCTTGAGAGTGGATTCTGAATTTTCCGAAATGTCACCTGACTCATCCTGCAGCCCTCAGTGTAGCTCGCAGCATCCACAGCAGCACCATACATCCAGTTGCTTTTAAAGGTTTACAAGATTGAAGCCCACTAATGTGACACAAAAATAAAAGCATTTGATATTCAAGTTCATATTCATTTAATGAAATCATTGCATTAATTATTTAAAGATCTCTTTTTGAGTCTGACTGGAAGTGAACACATAAATTAGTTGCTGTCGGGAATCGACATTTTGCTAACTGCATTAAGGAGATCAATTCAGGGATACTTGCTGTCCGACCTTATCATCCTCCATATTTATCCAACGAGGCCAAGTTACTTACAGTCTTGATGTTCGTTTTGTTTTTTTTACACTGTTCCCTCTTAAATAACCCAACAAGCCACAACATCACCTTGACTATCACCTGGTTTAAATTTGAATTCGATTTGGCTAATTTTTTGGTGAACGTGTTGGTCATGAGAATAAGAATACACCGGCTCACTGACAGCACAACACATAAGATAAAATAAATACTGTATTTATCACAGAACATGAAAAACAACCAACACCTCAGAAATGTAAGAAAACACATTAAAATGAAGCAAGCATGACCTGTAAACCACTTTTGACAAACAGGAGTCACAAAGTGGTTGCACAAAAAATATAAGATAAAAGTTAAAACAGATAAAAGCTAAACACAAATGTAGAAAATGTATGAACGTAATTATTAAAAATGATTAAAAGCAGTATGAGAATCAAAGTCAGCATGCAAACTGTGCAAAGGCAGAACTGGCATAGAGTGTTTTACTGAGATGCCCGAGTAAACAGATACGTCTTTAGCTGGCTTTTAAAAGATTTCACGGGATCAGCAAACCTCAGGTGAACAATTAGAGTGTTCCTCAGCTCAGGCACCATTGCCTCAAAGGTTCTTTTACCAAAGGTCCTTAGACAAGTGAGCTGAACAAACAGTTTGCAAGTGAACCCGAAGAAGCAATAAAAACAAACAGCAAAACGTGACTTTGAACTTGATGGAAAACCCTTGTTGGTAATCACAGCTGTAAGGTGTTTCTTGCAGGTCGCCACCAGGTTTGCCAACGTCTCCGATGAGATTTTGGCTCAGTCCACCGTAAAGAAACTGGTACTTGGCAACTTGAAGCTTCTGCTCCCACACTGGATTTTCTCTAGGACTGAGATGTGGAGACTTACTAGGCCACTCAATGACCTTAATGTGCATCTTCTTTAGCCACTCCTTCAGTGCCTTTGCTGTTATTTTGAGTCGCTGCCATGATGGAAGACCCATCAGTGACCAGTCTTTCTTCCCTCAGTGTTCTGGCTGAGGGAAGAAAATTGCCCATCCATTGGCCCCTCAATGCAGTGGAGACATCCTGTCCCTTAGCAGAAAAACACCCACAAACCACAATGTTTCCACCTCTGTGCTTGACTGAGGGGATGGTGTTCTTCGGCTCAGCATTCCTCTTGTTTTAAACGCGACATGCTGAGTAGTTTGCTGGAAAGCTATACTTTGGTTTCATCTGACCACAGCACTTTCTCCCAAGACTGAATCATTTAGATCTTCACTGGCAAACTTAAGAAAGGCCCAGATATTTGTCTTGTTGCCTTGTTTTGTTTTGGGATTTTTTGTGTGGTGATTATAGTAAGTGAGAAAATGTATATATTCTTCAGGGGATCAAATAATTATTTCCCCCACTGTAGGTAAAGATGAGGATTTAAAACTGGATCCTAAATGTTGCAGACAGCCGGTGTGGGATGATATGAGACTGTTTGATCTAGCGAGCAGCAACATTTTGAGTTACCTGCAGTTGGTGCAGGTCAGATTTACTCATGAATTACAGAAGTTTATACGAGAATAGAAGTAAGCGCAGTGATGCAAATTTCCAGCTACTCTTCATATGTGTTGGAGCAGCTTCCTGTGTGGAGTTTGCATGTTCTCAGCGTGCCTGTGTAGGTTCTCTCTGGATACTCTGACTTCCTCTCACACTCGAAATCCATTGTGTACCCGAGCCTCTCACCTAATGATAGCTAGGAGAGGCTCCAGACTGATTTGGATAACCAGAAGAAAATGGATGGATGAATATGAAGAGCTATTTGTAAGATGGAAATGAAAGTGATAGCTTAAAGATAACCCCTAGATTAGATGACAAGCAGAGGACAGAGGAACTATATTTTTCTATATGATCTATATGAGAATCTCAGTCTTATAAGTTCTAAAGTGGGAAAATTATCACTGTCCAGGCCCTGACATTAAGGTGAATTAGCCTAGAGAACTTCTAAACCTCGACTGGTGTGAAAGAGAATAAACCTGGATACCATCAGCAAATAACTGGCACCACCAAGCTGTCCAAATAGTCCGAATAGATATAAAGCCACCAGTACAGATAGTGAAGCTAATGCAATTAAAAGGCTTGAGTCTGAGGAGCTTGATAAACAGTTCTTAATAGTTTGACTTTTTAAACTAGGTCAAAACACTTTAGTTAAGTTTTATTGCCAAAAGGTGAAAAAAAATGGGAAAAATGAAGGTAAAAACCTTCCATCCACACCTGAATGACAACACTTTTACATGCTGCTTATTTCTTTTTTTAAATCTCTATTCATCTTTTAATCAGTGGAAAAAACTTTTAATTTTCCACTTACAGTACTTCACATGGGCTCCAAAAAGAAGTGTTTTCTTTTTTTATCTGGCTCTTTCAGCAGCTAAAACAAATACATGTTTGTTGTTTTACCTCATTTCACACTTTCTGAGGAGAGTTGAAGTATCTGTTAATAAGTAAGACAAGCGGCAGGTAAAATTCCGCCTGTGTTTCTTCTTTTGTTTGTTTTAGGGAAACATTGTTATTGTGATGTCTCTACGGTGAATTGGGAAAGCATATCGCAGACAGGTCACAGCTCTCCTTGTATTTGCACATTAAAAAGGCTTGCGGTTTCTTCTCATTATTATTCTTTTTTTTTTCCTCCTGTATAACAGTGAAAAAGGTCCCTGCAGATGTTCCCTCGGCTTTCATGGCAAAAGCTATCTGACTGATACAAGGAAATGTCAGCCGAATCCAAAAGTTAAAAAAAAAAGAAAAAAACAACCTGATTATTCCTTCCCGTGAAAGGTCAGCGGCGACATGGGATCTCAGAAATGTAAGATAAATTTGTACAACATTAGGTGTACCGAGCCAAACCTGAGCTGGTTATATGTGTCTGTCCTCACCCCCTTTTTTTCATTTGTTTATGAAATCTATGGGTTTCTGATAAACTCCACGCAGCTCGACAGCATCTGCAGCTCATCTCGGGACTTCTGTTTTGCCTTCACAGTGAGCGGACACAGTTTATAGCAGCTGACACAATCTGACGTCTCCATCAGGCTGATAGTTCGCATGCAGTCATTTTGTTTTCTTCCACAGGTGACCGCTTTGCTCGCTCACACAGGCAGTGGAAGATGTAAGAAGCTTGCTTTTTATGGATTGCATTCTTAACAGTTGGGAGTGGGTTTTTTTTCCTCTTTCCTTTTTTTGGATGCTCTTTGCAAAAACACAAAAACACAGTGGGTGATGGAAAATGTTTTGAGCTGTGCATCACTTGAGGAGCTTTTAAAAAGGTTCTCCTCTGATGGCCAAAGGCAATTTCAAGTGGCATATGCAACCACCTTATATTATCATGCGTATTTTTTAACAGTGTTCTCTACTCTGGGTAATAACAGAAAACAATCTAGGACCAGAGCAGGTAGATGAGAGTGTCTCGTGTCACTCCCTGTTGAGGATCTTCACAAATTTCCACTGGAACTTGGCACAGCACGCCTTTGCTCTTGCCTAATGATGCAAATTATTAAAATGCTTTCTCTCCACAACCTGTTTCATCGCGTTTCCTTCCAGAAATAATTGAGGAATCTTTTTATGTTTTCAATTAGCTGCTTCACCCTCCTCTCTCCCCGTTCTTCCTCGCCAGTTGACATTCCTTCTAATTGCCAAAGATTCAGGCTTTTCTTGGAAATGTTGCGGGGCATCACAATAGCAGTCGCTTTATTTTCCCTGTCAATCTTCTACAATGGAAAGGAGGAGTGAGAAGGAGTTTACATATAATTACTTGAAGAATAAAAGCTTTAATTTTTTCCCCTTTCTGCATCAAAAATAGTGCATACATATTCCTCTCAGGGAGTAATTACACTGAATGTTGACACAGTTATATTTTTGTTGTTTTCATATATCACTGGGAATCCTGCCGAGAGCCTCCTAAAATAATCCCTCATGTTAGCTTTTCATAAGTTAAAGTTTGATACCTAGCAATAGACTTATTCTGGGGAGTTACATAATGCTGTTTAGATCAATGCTGTCTGTGTCTCATCATGTGACAGACAGCCACAAGGCGGTTTGGGGTTTGTTTCTGGTTTTTTTTGTTTCTTTTGGCACTGATGCCTTGGTGCTCTGGCTGAGAGATAATGGCACCGTTTTATAGACCTAAAAAGTCCATGTTCCATAGATTGGTGGAATGAAGATGGCATCAGATGTTTTCCTCACTCACTGATTAGGTTAAGGCACTAAAAGCTACTTAGTTTGGGTTATCAAAAGATTTTGGTTTGGGGCATTGACAGTGGTGTTTCCCTCATACATCAGGGGCCAGCACAACAGGCTTCCTTGTGTATAACTGGCATGTCTCAGTTATGCACAATTTGCCTGAATTCGCCCTCTTCTAATTAAAACTTGCGTTTAACTTCTCTAAGGACCTCATTTTTCCCCCAACTTGCATTCTTGGAAGATCCAGCCCTCCCCTGCCTCTGTTTGTCTCTAATACAGCATCATCTCCCTCATATGCAGCTTAGCCATAATGCAGTAGGGAGTAGGGCAGATTTTCCATAACTTAAACGTTGCTTGTTTGGCCTCTGAGGAGTATTTCCCATCTATCATAACAGCTCTGAGTGAGATAGATTCATCTCCTCTACCTGGATACTGAATTTGACTGACAGGTTTCCCCACCATTCACCAAATCAAAGATGGAAGCAGCTACTATGACATCACCCATGAGTTTGTGAAGTCTTGTTATAAAGTCTTGAGATGAATGTCTTTGTCGTTAGCATCTTTGTGTTTTGAAAACAAATTTGCTTGCAGAGCAGTCTATGTACTCATTCTTAAACAGCATTTTATGACACTTAAAAATAATGAAATAGAAATAATGAAACAAAGTCCCAAAATTTGTCAGGAAACCGTTGATAGAGGTCAGGGGCAAGGGCATTTCCCCCATAGACTCCTGTAAGGCCCTAAACCACAGGTATCGCCCTCTGGTGGACGCTGAAAAGAAGCTTCTATGTTGGCTTAACTTTTCAGACTCAGAGGCCATCGTTCATACCTCTATGATCTCCCAATCGAGGGCCATTCTAACTTTATCTTAATGAAAACTAAATCTGTCAGAAATTATATTACACATTAGATATGCACATGCACCGAGCCTGTTTTCTGTGAATCCCTCTTCACACAAATCTAATCTCCCTCATGTGAAAGAATGGTTAGTTCTGCCAGTGACAATTAAAACTCAAACCCAAATACCCTGAATGGCATTTGCAGAAGTGTCGACTATAAATTCTATCAAAAAATGTTTTATATATTAACAAACTTGCAAATTATAACTTGTAAAAAGCTGTTTAGCATTTCCAAGACACCATGCAGACTGCCATTCATTCATTCAATTATTTGTTTCCCCCCAATCCTCCCTCAGATGAAGACTTATTGGATAATTTAAATGTTCCTGCTGCTGCCCCAGTGCTGATAACGAAATTAACCACTCTGGATGGACAGTGGGCTCGTGTCACTGTAAAATAGCCTTTGTAGACCCTCTGTACGGGCTCCATATTATTGTGTCTTTATAGAAAAGTAAGACAACTCTAATAAAACCTTTTTACGGGGTTGCTCACTGCACTGGGGTTGATCTGTGATTTCTTCCACGGTTGGAGGCTTTAAATCTGCACTCTGCGACTGCAACAATTTGTTTGAACCCTTGTGGAAAGAAGAAACAACTTGTAACACTACACAGACAGATTAACACATTAAATTGATTGTGGACTCATTCAGCAGTTGTGGAGCAACATAATCAATGTTTTGTTCCATTAGTATATCCAGTATATGCATCTATATGATTATTGCCTTTAAAATCTGTGACTACTCTAATGGTGTTTTTCTTCCAGCTTTTCTCTTTAGTGCCTGCTATAGTTGATTATCTGCCTCCATCTCACCCTATTGCCAGCATGCTGCTCTATCACACCATCTCTTTGCATGTCCTCCTTTACTACATCCATCAACTTCCTCTAAGGGTTTCCTCTTTTCCTTCTGCCTGACAGCTCTATATTCAACATCCTTTGTCCAGTATATTCACTATCCCTCCTCTGCACATGCCTCTCTAAGTTTGTCTCCAAACTTCTCAACCTGAGCCGTCCCTCTGATGAGCTCATTTCTAATCCTGTCCATCCTGATCACTCATAATGAAAATCAGCTCTGCCACCTCTGGGTCAGCCTGCTGTCTTTTTGTTAGTGCCACCATCTCCAAACCATACATCATAGTAGGTCTCACTACCACTCTGTGAACCTTCCCACTTGCTCTTGTTGGTATCCTGCTGTCACAAGTCACCACTGACACTCATCTCCAGCCTCTCCACCCTGCCTGCACCCTCTCTCTCTTCACCTCCTCTGTGCACAGTCCATTGCTTTGGATAAAAATACAGTATTTATTTATAAAGAAAGGATAATAATCTGACAAAAATATATAGATAAAATAAAGGCTACACACGGGGCACAAGAAAGTCAGATTTACACAAGAAACAATAATAAAACACCAACCACTGGTTGCTGTTTGCTTGTGTGTTTGCTTAGCAGATAATTTGCCTGTAAATAATAAAGTACAGAACCAGTATCCCACTGAAGCTGTGCACTAGTTGTTATCAAATGTTTGCAAAATATGTCGATGATAACAGCATCCAACAACCAATCCAGTTATGTTCACAAGGAAAGCAAAGGAGCGTTACAGTATGCTGGAAGAGCATGAAAAACTAGTGTTACCTCATTCCTACAGTGCGTACAGAAAGTATTCGCAGCCCTTCACTTGTCCACATTTTGTCATGTTACAGACTTATTGCAAAATAAATTAAATTCTTTTTACGCCTCAAAATTCGACACACAATACTCCTTAATGACAAAATGAAAAAAGGTTTGCTTGAAATACCTGCAAATTAATTAATTAAAAATAAAAAACAAATATATATCATGTACATAAGCCTTTGCCTTGACACCCAAAATTGAGCTCAGGTGCATCGTCTGTCAGATAGCTTGATTAGAATCCATCTGTGGTAAATCCAGTTCACTAGACATGATTGGGAAAGGCTCACAGCTGCCTATAAAAGGTCACATAGTTGAAGTCTAATTGTCTGTAGACCTCCAAGACAGGATTGTATGGAGGCACAGATCTGGTGAAAGGTACAGAAAAACTTTTGCAGCATTGAAGATCTCAATGAGTACAGTAGCCTCCATCATCTGTAAATGAAAACGTTTGGAAACCACTTGGACTCTTCATTGAACTGGCTGCTTGGCCAATCTGAATGACTGGGATTAGAGAGCCTCAGTCAGGGAGGTAACCAAGAACCTGATGGTCACTCTGACAAAGGTGTCAGATTGCTCTTCAGAGAGGGAAACCTAACCTTTGCCAGATGGAAGACAGTCCACTTGGAATTTGCCAAAAGGCACCTGAAGGATTCTTGCACCACGAGAAACCAAATATCCAGTCTGATGAAACAAAGACTGAACTCTTTGGCACAAATGCCAAACATCATGTCTGGAAACCAGGTACCGTATCATCACCTGACCACTTCCTTTCCTTCATCCATCCATGTTGTGGGGATGTTTTTCATCCTGGAAGATTGATCAGGCTCAAGTTAAAGATGAATGCAGCAACATTCTTAATGATAACCCGCTCCAGAGCACTCTGAACCCAGGACAGCAACTGAAAGCACACAGCCAAGATAACAAAGGAATGGCTTCATGACCACTCTGTAAATGTCCTTGAGTGGCCCAGCCAGAGCCCAGATCTGAACCCAATTGAACATCCCTGGAGAGCTCTGAAAATGGCTGTGCACCGATGCTCCCCATCCAAGCATATGGAGCTTCTGCAAAGAAGAATCAGAGAGACTGCACACAAACAGGTGTGCTAAGCTTGTAGCATCATGCTCAAAAAGACTTCAGGCTATAATTGCTGTCAAAGGTGCTTCAGAAAAGTAACGAGCAAAGGCTGTGGATACGTATGTACCATGTTATATTTTTATTTTTCATTTTTTAAAAACTTAGAAGAAATTTAAATGATTTCTACTTTGTCATTATGGGATATTGAGTAAAAGTTTGAAGTAAAAAATGAATATGATCCATTTTGGAACAAGGCCTTAACATGACAAAATGTGGATCAAATGAAGCACTGTGAATGCTTTCCGGATGCACTGAACTTCCCCTGGCCTTTGTTTAATTGCATCCTGTGCTACTCTTCACTGGACATCTTTCTTCTCCCGCTCATCTTTTTCTATTCTTAAGTCAAGCAGGCTGAGCAGGGATGACAACTGCTGACTGAAACATTCATAATAAGAAAGAAGCAGTTAGAACATTATAAATCTCTTCGACTTCAAGTTCACCACACCAGTCTGTTCCTGCCGACTCTGTGGCATCAGTGCTGCAATGCAACTAAGAAAGCTACTAAAATAAAATGAAAGGTATTTTTATATGTCTGCTTTATTATATTTGAGAGGAAAATGTAAATAAGTTTTTTAATCAATTAAAATTCATTAGCTTATTCATAATATAGTATTTTTGTCTCATTTTTAGCTTGGAGATGCTGCTTTCCTTCTTTTATTATTGAAGACAGTAGTTAAACACTTTAATAAACTGTAACATTTCCTGACAGAATGCTAACACTAACTTTAAAGCTTAATAAAGATGAAGGAAACCGTAGTAGTAGTAAAAACATCAGTTATAGCAGTCTAATTTTAGGCAAACCAACAGAAACTGAAGTAAAAACTGTATTTGTGGCTGTAATTAATAAAGCAAACACATATAGAACCCCAGTGGGAAAAGCACTGAGCTACACGTGCCATAATGAAATCTAACTAAGAGTAGTTTACTGTACATCCTCCTCTATAGTCCCAGTTGGTGAGAATAAATTCACCCTTCTGTCTCCTGCAGTGTCCTGATGGAGGTGAAAACTAGGCTAACCTTCCTGGCACTATCCCCTGGGAGGAAGTGGCAGATGTACAGAACCCTACTTGCCCTCCCCAGCACAAATGAAGCACACATACACACTCACACACTTCTAACCCAAAAGCTCTCCAGGGTTCTGTCTCAAGCCGAGCCAAATACCCAAGCTAGGGTAATCCCAAGGGAGCTCAACTCCACCAGCAGCTCTCCCTTCAAATCCGTGTGGGTCAGAAAATCTAAAGAGCAACTGCTGAACCTCTGGAGAAAGGGGGTGAGGGCGGGGGGGGGGGGCTTTTGCTTTGTTCAACCTCCTATGTAGCACTGCTACTCCTGAGGAGAAAGTAAGGATAGCAGAGGGAGCCTGGCCAGCTATGTGCACCCTTTGAAAAAGCACACATATTGAATATACAGGCCTCTGTGGCCTCTCTCCTGGGGTTCAGCAGCACATCACAGATGTTTACCATTAGAGATCCATCAGTCATGATTATGCCACACAAGTGAACTGGAAGGAAAATCAACACTCACAGCATCCTGGAAGTACAACAATCAATTACACACTAATCCCATAAATCGCTCCAGTCTTCTGATCAGAAACAAGGCTTCAAGGTTCGCTTTTAAACATGGCAGCATTGTGCTGGATGCCACATCAATGAGCCATAATGTTAAACAGCTGTCAAAGAAACTAAAATGGAAGAAGTCAGAGTTACAATTGCAATCAGCCAAGCTGGTCCCCACCCCCAAACCGTCCTTCAAAGCAAAATCATCAGGATTATGGTAAAGATATTTTGGACTTTTTAAAAAAGTATTTATTCATGCAGTGACTATCATCCATCCTTCCATCCATTTTCTGGTGCATATCCAGGATGTTGCAGCAGCAGCCTTGAGCAGATATGCCCAGGTCAGTGCGGCCATCTCATCCAGCTCTTCTGGTGGGACACAGAGAACACTAGGAGGCATCCTAGTCAGGTCCCTGAACCACCTCAACTTGCTCATTTCAATGTGGAGGTGAATGGCTCTACTTCAAAGGAGCATGAGACGCGACACATATAAAGACTATTTTACAGCTTTGATCCGATAAAATAATTGATAACTCAGGAGCAAGGAGGAAAACAAAGACACTAATACTAAAAATCTGTTTAAGGAGATCACTTTTGGGCTGTCCCTGGCTGCAACAATGACCTTTATGTCAACACGCAAGGATATACTGTCCACTGTCACTCTCTGTGTCTTTAGCAGTAAGTCGCTGTTCGTTTGGCTAGATGCACTCAAACAGGAAAATGTAGCTGTTAGTCATAATGTTTGGGTTTGTAAAGCACTTAATAAATGAGCACAGTGAATAGCTGTATATTAGCCTTTATTTGTGTAGCATTTCATGTCCCCTTCAATTATTTTGGTCACTACCCAGCGCTCGTGACCATAGGTGTAGGTGGGGATATAGTTTGACTGATAAATTGACAGATCACTGTTGAAGTTTGGTGCAAATATTCAGAGCACTGCAGATAGTGCAGCAATCTGTTTGTCTCCAGGTCCCTTCTTCCCCCAGATACTTAAACACCTCCACTTGGGCAGAAACTCATTCTCAACTCAATGTGGGCACCCCACGCCTTTCCAAGTCAGAACCACGGCCTCAGACTCGGAAGTGCTAATTCTTATCTCAGCAGCTTCACACTTGGCTGCAAACCTTGATGAAGCCAACAGAACAGCAACAAGAGTTCGATCCTAAGACCAACAAACCCTCGACTTTAGACATTCTGTCCATGAATATTATGAATAGAATTAATGAAAAAGGGCAACCCTGCATAAAATCAGTTTTTGTTTACCAAAATATCCTGAAGTAACAGGAGAATATTTTCCTTATCAAGAAAACCACTGTAAAGGCACTGTAGAAGGAATCAGAAAAAAAATAGCTCAGAAGTCAACACATGTAGACATGTTAAATTTGTGTTTTGCGGTGCATAACACAGAAATAATTTTTGGTTGAATATAAAAAGAGTAAAGCGATTTTATTCCTTGTACCTCATCCCATATTTTGATCGGTTCCTGGACAGGATCATTCTGACCAACAATGCAGCAATAATGTTTAAAATTTACAGGGATATTAAAAGTAAAAGCCTTCATGCACCAAAGAAAAATTAGGCTCCCAAAATGGAAATATGCATGACTGAGTCAGCTTTCGGGAGTAGCTCCTAAAGACCGAGTCAATATGGTTTGCAGTCATGAAATATTTACATCCAATATCCACATACAAGCTGTGAACTGATGGAGTGGCCTAATAACACCTCATTCCCCGATCCCCCTGTGCAAAGCAGCCAAAGGTCAACATCTGCTCTCACCAGTTTGGAAAACACTGGGATGCACAGGATGACTGGGAGGAGGGAATGCTGTCATTAACTGGAAACCAGAATCAGAATTGTAATCGCTTCATTTGAGCGCTGTGGCAAATGGATCGATGTCAGTGGTGGGGATAGTGTTGCAGGGATACATGAACATGCATGCAGATGGATACTTAATGTATAGCGTGCTTATCAACAATCCTGCAGGATCATATTATCTAAATCTTAATAAACTGACATTAGATCTATGGAAATAAAACATTTGCTATAAATTTCATCAATATTTGTTTACTGAAATGAGCAAATCACATCACATTATCCTAAAAATGGTGAGTGAAACCCACATTCTTTTAATCCAAAACACTGGTCACACATTTTCAAGTAACATTAAGTCACATTATTTTGCTCATTTTTCTCTTTCCAGTAATGCAATGTAAAACTTGCTTTATTCTTAACAAAAAAAATAAAATCGCTTCCCTTTCTGGTTAAGAATGTCTAATATATATCACCAGTTGAATAGAAAATTACATCTTCCTCTTCAAATCAACTCCATATTGGTAAAGAATGTCTTTGAAACTAATTTCATTGCAATGAACAAAAATGCTACTTTAAAGAAGAACTGTAAAAAAAATAATGAAATGTACAAATATTTGTATACAAGGTTAGCGGTACTATGAAACTCAGTCTACATATTTTTTAACAGTATGCACGTCTAAAGAGATATTATGAGTAACAGCACTGTTTCAGCCTCAGCTCATTATCAGATGTCACTCATATGGCCAGTCTGTGAGGCCTTGTAACAAATGAAAGCGGTGTCTAAGATACACTCATAAGATCGAGGTTTATTTTTACAGGCAAATCTTTTCCTTTGTTTCCCCCATCTGCCTGGGTTGGCAGTTGTATTCAGTATGTCTGATCCACCATGTAACATTTATTCCAGTACAATTTTAGATATTGGATTTGATTTGCATCCTCATGTGCGCAGCATGTATGGATCAGTCTGCGTGGCATCTCGCATTTCACACATCTCATCTTTGTGGAGGAGAGAGACGGTCCCCGCGGTGAGACGCAGCAGCTTCTGCCAGGGGTCCACACACCCGTATCATAAATACACAAACACACCCGAGCACAAACACACAATCGCTCAGTCACGCTGAGATACGTGGAGCAGACTGACGGTGTTTAGCTAAGGAAGAAAAAAGGCCATTCAGATTATTTGCTTGTTGATTGACAGGTTGTTGCATATCAGTTCTGTGGTGCTGACAGCTAAACACCAGCAGACTAACAGTAGAAACGGGTTATGATCAAAGCCTAAAAATCTCAGCTTGTGCCATATCAAGTCTGATCTCTTCTGATTCGTCACCTGCAGGACCAACGCAGAACTCCTCTCTGAGCATTATTCATCGCACCAACACCAGACGATCCACTGGAAAATGGGAACCAAGAGAATGGTAACTAACTGTCAAGAAAGAAATTTGTGCAACCCTTTTTTCTCTCTCCTCAAGCTGAAAAACAAACCAACACATCAATCTTGCATGTGTTGCTGACGGATTTTGGACACCTTTTCAGGGAGATTTTGTTTGTCATTTGAATTTGTGCCATTGTTGTTTTACAGCCGGACCTTATCAACAATTTACAGCGCCTCTGCGGGTCTCTTTTCTCTTCTCTCTTCAAACTATGACAAACTTCATGTGACAGTTGTGTTTGCAGTGCAACACTGATCCAATATAGAAAAGTGTGAGGCTTCCAAACCTAATTTGCTGTATATGTTACCCCGGTGGCTCACTTGTTTCTTGTGCTAACTGACGATTTTGATTTATTTTCTGGCTACACAGCCGCGACTCACATTTCACACCACAAATTTCAAATTTTCCTTAAACTGTGAAAACACTGGATGTTTTTCTGTTTTCATTAATATGTACCTTGAAACTTTTTGTTGTGTATTTTTCAAAGCTTCAACACTCAGTGAAGAAGAGCTTGATTTGACAGGTTCTGCACAGAGGCTTCTAACAGTAACAAGGAGCTGAATCAAGAATCAGACAGCCAGGACCGGCAGCCACTGCACACGTCCATCACAGAGAAAATGGCAGCTGGCCCAAAAAGCCGCCGTCAAAACGCCAGCCAGTCCCCAAACATGCAACTGTCACGAGGAAAGAACTACAGCTGACAATTAGGAAGCTATCGTCATTCCCAAATCATTCTTATATGAGATTAGCCAGCGGTCCAGAAACAGAGGATGGATTTTAACCAATCATGTTCAATCATTATCGCTCACTGATGCTTCACAGAAACTTTAACCACCTGTCAATCCCGGAGATTTGGTCATCAACCACGACACCCTAGGGGCATCTGGCACATCCTCAGTGCTTCCTCCATGTGACTTTCAGGGAAACTGCAATGTCCCTGCACAGCGGGCAAACCAGCAGGGAGATGTATGATGTCATTTAATACCAGCCTGATCTCTGCACATCTGCATTAACTCACAGAAGATGTGAGAATTTGAACGAACAGCTTTATGTTGCTCAGCATGTTTTCTGTCGGGATTGATGATGCCCGATGCAGTGTTGTGTCAAAATACTGGATTTTATGGCGACAGTCAACATAAATCTCTACAGTGGAGTGCATCTGCAGCTACTGGTGACGGGTGCAGCAGCACACAAGTTGTGGTAGGAGCAGCAAACTTCACAATATTCAAGCCAATCAAAGAAATGTTAGAGTTTTTAGTTTTCAGTTGTTGCTCATCTGCAAGCTGCTTTGGAATATACCTCCACCCCAGATCCTTCTGCTCACACTGTGCCAGACTTAATTAGTATCATATCTGTTGACAGCAATACCTTCCCTTTTCAGTATGTGAGTTTTGCCTATGCTCTCTGAGCCATAATATAAAATGCAATAAATCAAAATAGCTTTATGTATACAGAACTTCAACAATAGCTCTGACGACAAAAGCCAGATCACTTTTGTTTGCGAGCCGAGACCTTGGAATAACCAGCAGAGCCCCCTTCACCAATCTAATTAAACACCCAGGCACAAAGGATTTATAAGTTATTTATTTATGGGATAAGCTCATTGAAAGCTTTAAAATTAATTTGTGACAGTTTAAAATCTTAGTGTACGTTTGTCACGGCAGGAGTTATGTGGTGATGTTTCTTGGTGCCAGTTGAAATCTAAACATCTGAATTAGCTGAAGTCAGGCAAGTGAGCTTTGACTGATGATGTGGTGAAAATCATTCCAGGTTGAATGAAGACTGATTGGATGGCATTTAAGTTTTTTTTATAAACATACAATTTTAAATTACTGGAGAGGAAAACAACAATTTTCTTTTGACTGTAGTAGTCCGGCATGAATACAAGACACACACTACAGTGAATCTTCAGATTCTAATTGATACTCTTTGACCACTACAAAATCTCTGCTCTAATAAAGGCTTTCGGTTGCTTCTGACCTTGTTGCATTGTAAGATCTTAAAATAAATAGAGCATGCAATGTTATGAAAATGTATGAGCTGAGCTGAGAACTTCTTGCATTGTTTTATTCAGAGAAAGTTTGTGAAGCCTGAAGAGGGAACCCTCTCACACAGGACACGAAAGAAAACGAACCTTTAAAGTAAAACTGCAAACAATCAAAAAGACATACTAAGAATGGAGACAAGGAAACACTCAAGGAACAAGGCACAAATCCTATGGAAGATACATTTAGGGAAACACTAAGGGCATTAAATCCACAGGAAATAACAATCTCAAACTGTGGTTTCATGCACAAGCTGAAGGGAAATAACTCTAGAAAACGTAAGATAAACGGTAAAAATTCTAATTCAGTGAGTAGCTTCTGTACAACTGTAACAACCAAATAAATAACCTTGGGCTCTGTGAATAAGACACTTGAGAGATTTTTTTTCAAATACATCTTTTTAAATTAGTGAGTAAAAATGAACCTTTTAACAAAGAATCAGTGCCATCGATATTGAACTCGTCCCCTGCAGCTCTACTAAAGTGAAGAACAATTTATAGTAGTTAGTAATAGAAAGCCTCACCAGTGAGTTCACCATGATCGGCAACTTTTTCCAAATAGTTTAATATTGAGTTTCAAACAGTGATACAACCTTTTGCAAGGTTAGAGGGTTAAATGAGGTTATATGAGAAAAATAGTGAGGACAGGCACAGGGTGTACCAAGCACACAGAAACAGTTGCAGGGCCTCTTGCTGTAGAACGCCAAAACATAAGCTTGCAAGCAGGAAAAATGAAATGATAAAGTAAAACTGAAACTGCTGGAACAAACAATGCAAAGGCAAAAACCAGGCTGGTGAGAACTGTTTGCTGTATAAGGCAGCAGGTGAAGTGGGTGTGGCAGATGACTACAATGAACGTGCAAACACGTGGTGGAGTGCTACATGAGCTGAAAGTCAAGCTCACAGAGAAACTGTAGCACATGGTTGGTGTTATCTTACATATTTTGCTTATTGTCAGTAACTGTCATTATATAACAAGAGTGTCATGTAGATTTGGGACTTTCCAAGTCACAAATACAATGTCCTGAAAAGTTTCCATAATATTCAGAACACTGTTGGGAGCAATTCCAAGAGGAGAAGATGATGCATTTGATATTTGGCAGCTCAATGAGGTGGTTTTTATTTCTTTTTGGACACTACAGCTCTATTGCATACACATTGGACTAACATAAAGTGGCAGGAGGTTTGTTACCAGGTATTGGTGTGTAATACAGAAGCTTTGTGAATGTGACATGTAAAGCGACATGAGTGCCTGTGTTACACCGCTGAAATGATGGGCCAACTCATCTCCCGTGCAACATATTTATTTTTACAGAAAACTGTAAAGACAGAAAAATGTCTGATTAATCAGTTCTTTCAGCGCACGGGCCGTACGCTGCCTCTTCACCACTGACACTTGTTCTAGTGTAGCTGACATTACTTTATACAAGTAACTTATACAGTTTCATATTCATATGTACCACTTCTGTAAACTGCTTAAATCACAAAAATACATTTTACTATACGCATGAATAACATAGTGAACTCTCATTAGTTTTATCTTGTTTTTACTACTGTTTTAATCTATTTATGAACCTGTCTTATTAACTGTATTTATCCAACTCTATCCCTTTCAAATAAACATTTTTCTTAACATATTTTTACAGCATTCACTTTTCATGAACTAAACATAAAGCAATTCACATTTTCTCTTATTGTGCAAAATATATATCTTGTGGCTTTAACCCAAAAATACACCTGCAATGGACTCACAAGCTTTAGGTACAGTCTAACACTTGGATCGGCACAGGCTAACAACTGGACCAACTTGGAAATTAGCTCTTTAGCTTAACATTCACCACAAACAAGACATTTATCATTAATCACCACTGCTGTCTGTCACGTTTAGAACCTCTGTTTTACATTATCAACCACCCAGCTTACCTGTAAAGACAGAAAAAATGTGTGATTAATCAGTTCAGCTACCGATGCGTACAGGACTGAGCGCCCTCTGCTGGTGAAACTTAAACCACAGTAAAACTGACATTACAGTGGCCTTACTAAAAGAAAATGTCTCTGAGCATCAAATAAAATGGGGGGCTACTATTTTCATGTCTCTGTCTTTAACATAGTGCCACACCTGATTATCACTAAGAGTAAAAGAAGCACTGGATAAATGCAGTCCATTTATTTGCTAGAAGAATACATGAGTTATTGATTTGTGTCTTTTCATAGGATTTTGTTGACAGCCATATGCTTCAGCTGAGAGGGCCTTTGACGTCAGAAAACCAGAGGCTATTAGGCATCTTCAGATCTCATTTACTAAGGTACTGAAATGATAAAACTAAAGAAAAATAACATTTTGTTACAAGAAACATTCAACACTCGTGTGAAAAATAAAGTATGCTCTGTTTCAAGTCTCAGGTTTTATGTGTCAGGACATAATAAAAACTGTCATCTGGTCCTTCAGGTTCTAAAATTACTTAAATGCAACCTCAGATGAACAACAACACATGACATATTACACCATGCCATTATTTCTTAACAAAAACGCAGTAGCTAAAATGCAGAAGTGTGAAAAACTAGCTTGTAGAAACACCTTTAGCAGCAATAAATTACAGTGATCACTTTCTGTATGACTTTTTCAGTCTCTCACATTATGGAGGGATTCTAGTCGATTACTTGTCACAATGTTTCTTCAGTTAAGTGAGGGTTGTTTATTGAGTTCATTAAGGCGCTTGTTTATTCTCCTAAGGTTCTTTCAGTCAGGTTGATGTTTGAACTTTGATGGGGCCAATGCAGCACCTTGAGTCTTTTTTTTTCAGCTCCAAAACAAGCCCAAATCATCACCCGTTGACCACTGTGCTTGACAGCTGGTATTAGGTGTTTGTGCTTATATGTTGATACGAACTGTGGCCAGAACCTCCAACTTGGTCTCATCATTACAAAGATCATCATTGAAGTCATGTGGTTTATTCAAGTACAGCTTTGCAAACCTAAGTTGTGTTGCTATGTTCTTTTCAAGAGAAGAGCATTTCTCCTAGGAAGCCTTCCGACCAAGCCATCTTTATTTTTTCGTATTATTGTACTGTCATGGACTTTAAGAAGCCAAGTGAGGTTTGTAGAGTTGTGGGGGTTTTGCAGGTTCCCTGAGTATTGCAGAGTCTGACCTTGGGATAAATTTGCCAAGAAGGTTGCCGACTGTCTTGATTTTTTTTCACTTAAGAATAATCATGATGAGCAGCAACAATCATTGTTGTCTGTCCTGTTTTGTTGTTGTTGTTGTTGTTGTTGTTGTTGTTTTGCATTTTGTTGACACATACCTGAATACTCCAGACCTACAAACTGCAAAAACGTCTGATTTTAAAGAGGTGCGCACTCTCGCTGATGATCAGGTGCATTTGATTAGCAGCACCTGGCTGCTACTTTTCAGTCCTATGGAAGCTGTAGGGGTGTATTAAGGTTTACACCCTTTGCTTCCACTTTTGGATTATTTTGCATGAAACAACACTGTTAAATGTCACGTGTTACTATTCATCTGAGATTAAATTATTATAAATCCTATTTAATTATATGCACACAAAAGGTGTACTGTCTTTTTACATCACTCTATATAAATATCAAGTAAAACACACACTTATGTATGTATATATATATAAATATATAAAATATGCTTATTTCACACTTTCTTATTTTGCAGAAAGTCTCTGCCTACCATTTCATATCTAGACTACAGTATTTTGAGACAAGTTAGACAGACTCCACAGGTCAGGGTTAGGAAAAAATGTCAGCAACAGTGTGAGAAAGATATAGAAAATAACCCGCTCTGCCCTATATTTAATGGCTCCTCTCTTTGACACGTTCTGTTTCTGAAACTCTTGACAGCTTGCACCAGCATCATCTTCATTTTGCCTTTTTTCTATTGCCTTTATTCTTTATCCATCTATATATCTATTATCTATCTATCTAGGTCTTACTTCTGTTCCATCGCTGTCTCTGTGTCTTCCACGCTGCTCTAATTGTTTTCCCACCTCACTCTCCGGGGATGTGTAGGCATGGCCTTGTTATCCCGGCTGATCGATGTGATTTATAGGTTTAGGGAGCGAGACATGCAAACTTTCTCATCTCCCGGGGATAAACCGGGGAAATCAATCACATGCTTTCACTTTGTGTGGGCCAATTCAGACCCGAAAACTACTTTCTCCAAAGACTATCAGGGAAGCTTTTCAAATCAAGCTCTTTTCTTATCCCAAATACTCAATTTAATAATCGTACTCTGAGCTGGGTTTTTTTTTCCTTTTTTATCCACATCTGCTAAAAATATACCTTTATTCGCTTATGACTGAAGCACATTTCTTTCCAAACGTACCATTTTGTGATTGTCTCTACAGTTCCGCTGATTAATATCCTCATGCAACTGTACTTTGTGCTAATTTGCTATGATGCAGTTGGCCTTCCTAACATTATCGCTTTGGCCCTCATGAGGACAGCAGAATGTAAAATACTGTAGCTGTGGAGAAATAAATCGACCAAGGTTGGATGATAACTGCTGTCATTTTTTTAACAAACATTTTTTTTTCTTTAAGGAGCTCGGCTTCATTAGAGAAAAAAAAAGGAGCATCGCAACTGAGTCAGGCACACATCGACTGTAGATTTGCAGCTTGTTTTTTTTTATCGATCTTACACATGACTCAGGCTGATAAAGGCTTCAGGATACAACAGCACTATCACATACTGTATTGGATTAAAGATGGTGGGATTTTTTTTCTTAAGTCTCTCTTGTCCTCGATAATGCATCACACTGAGTACCTGTCAGAAAGGTATGTCAGATAAGCCACTGGATCAATACCAAACAGTTAAGCATTCAGAATCAGCCTTTGGGCTCAGCAGAAGAGTTGTAATGTTTGATGCACGTACTAAAAAAAAGAAAACATCCCCATCAAACTCAGCAAACACTTTAAAGAATATTAGGAAATAGGAGACAGAAGGATGAATATATGTCAGTCTGATTTCAATCTGCTGTATATTTTATTTTTGTCAATGCTTCTGCAGTAAAACACAGTAAATGTCTCAGTATGGCTTTGCTGAGAAGGAGGAGAGGTGCAGACACCAGCACATAACAGAGCGGGCATCAGAGACCAACAGCCATGATTAAGTCAGGCATAGCATAAAATTTGCCTCCAAATTTGCTTGCAGGCTGTGAGTGCTTAAATACTTGACATTTGCCAATTGGAAGTGTAGAATAACTTTGGCTTTGTGGCCTGCTTAAATTTTTTATCCAGGCTGATTATGCCTCAAATGAGGAGAAAATCTATAATATTCTTTTCACATTTTACTTTTGTGACCATTTGTAAATTTGAAAAATCCCAAATATTGACATTCAAGCTTGTCAGAATATAGCCTATGGCTCATGTGTCTATATATAAGCCAGGTTTTAATAATAATAATAATAATAATAATGATAATAATAATTTTGGGAACTAAGCAGAGCCGAGACTTTAGTCCTTCCATAAGCAACAAGTACTTGTTTCAGTAATGCTGCTTTATTTGAGCTTTTCCAGGTTTAAAAGAGTGAAATCTAACAACCACACAGCATCAAACAGGAGACACAGTTAAGTGGAATTTATGGTCCAGTGAAGCCAGTGGGCTCGCCGTCCACTCCACTCCAGGGCCTGTCCACCTGCCTGGAGTGAGGTCTGTTGTCAGATCGAGCCAGTGTAGAAGTACGACCGGTCTTTGGGTCACTTTGCTCGAGGTGTAGTTGGTCGCGGAGAACATCGAAATTATAACGCACAAAGAGAGCGAAACTGAGAGATAAAAACAATGAAAAGTGTCACTGCAGCTGCTTTCTGTACTCGTCGTGCTTTGCTTTGCTTTATGATCTTTTAAGATATTCAAAGGTGGCGGAGACCAAAATAGAGCAAAACCTAAAGTTTCTATGGGTTTCTGTGTGAACAGAAAATTAGATATTATGAGTTTATAAGATTCTGCTGCCCTGAAGTGAACAAAAATAAATTCTTCTTTAATAAATCAAACACTTTTTGTCATGGGGTATATCTGCTTTTTCAAAATGCTTTCACAATTAACTTTGGCTTTCAAGCCATCTCCTGCTTGTCGTTTCTCTCTTTTGAGGCATCATTGATTCTCCAACATGCACTTTCACTTTGTTTGTTACATCTGCACGTTGGTGGTAATGGCTTGTTATAATAGCTTTTGATGCCATGCAATTGATCAGTCGAACTAGGATTTATGTCCTATTCAGATCAAGTGGGATGGATGGTAGAGACGGAAAGGATTTCCATGTTGTTTGTCTAAACATTATATACTATGTGTTGTGCACAGACAATACATCAGTTTGGATATACCAACAACAACAAATCTGATGTGAGGCACTCGCAGTGTTTGGTTTCAGGTATTTGCATTGCATTACATGCCACATTGGACACTTTGAAGGAAAAATTTGCTTTTTAACTTAAGGAAACAACATTTACAAGTCAAAACCTGCTGAAACTACCATGACTTCAATGTGCGGTATAATCTTCAGATAATGGTTCCAGGAAGTTATCCATAAAACATGTGGAAAGCAATGCATATAACACGTGAGCTGCAGCAGAACCCTGCAGTGTGCATGTAATTCATTTGCTCCTGCTAGAATTATGTGTCAGAACACCAGTAAGCTTAAATATTGTGAAAATTCCCAGACAATGTGAATAATGTTGATTATCTCTAGAGAATACCAAAGTCAACTTCCTTGTATTAATCTTGTTGTGGGAGAAAAAGTCAGGTTTAAAGGCCTGAAAGTGAAATTTTGATGACCAGACTACTGAGGGAAGCATCTGTGAAACAGGCGAGACTCATGGTGACAGTAGCCCAATGAGAGAAAAACTGATGACAGGACCTAGAGGATTTGCTGCTACCATCTGGTTGACCAACATGACATGGAACACTGCAAATGTTTTGTCAGATGGTGCTGACATCTCATAGATACAACTCATAAGGTGTTCTCTGGCATCTGTCCCTCGACACAACAACCAAAGAAATGTCAAGAAACTGGTCCATTTAAAGGCTGGAGGGGTGGCATTGAAGTAATTTGCATGTTTTGGGTTTTACACTTTTCTTGCTGTTTTCACTTCCCTTTTACTGTCACAGTAAGGGTTAGGCATTAGGCACCAAAAAATTGCTGTAAGTTTTGAAAAGCATTTTGTTTTGTTTTGGTTTGGTTTTTTGTTCTCAAACATCCACCCATAGTGATTAAATGTGATGCTAAGAGCTCTTTTTTTGTAAACATTGATTTGTGATGAGTTGGGCGTGAGAAATTTATCCCGGTATTACCAAAAACAACATTTAACACTTTAGGGAGGAGGGTGGGCTGGACTGCCAGTTACCACAGGCAATCAATAGGTATTGTTCATTGTCATGTTGGATACTCGTACTACAAGTTTCAAAGAATAAGGTCTCAGATGTATTTTGCCAATACATCTGCAGGAATATATAGTAGATTTGGCAGTGTGGTTCTATTCTGCGGTCTAGCATGGAGCACAAGATGCAGGGAGTATGTTGACACCAATAATCCAATTAAACATTGTTAATTCTATTAATCTGGATGCAATGGTTTCAGTAGGAGAAACATTTTATCACTTGTCCAAGTGACCTCTTCAGTCATCTAGCTTATGGTTACAATCAAAACCAGCACCATTGCATCACCCGTGCTTCTTAACTTGAAACCCATTGCAATACAACCAGCATTACATTGCATGAGGCAGGAAGAGTATCAAAGACCAGATGATGTATCAGAAACCAACAACAGTGATACTGATTAAGTCAGGTGGAGTATGAAAAGAAGAAGGTGAAGCTCAGGTGGGTTTCAAAGTGGCTTGTAGGCTAAGGAAGCTTAACTTTGCCAACCTTCTACATATACGAGCTGAATAAATTTCTTAGACTAGTTTTAGAGTTTGTTTTTTTACACTTGTGTCTATATAATCTCAAAGAGAAAATCCTTAATATGGTCATTCCCAAGCTCCCAAAGAGAAGTGGAGAGGAAGGTCAGCTTAAATAGAAAGGAGCTAAACGGTCTGGCTTCAGGCAGTTAATCAGCCGATGAACTTCACCAAGGCTTAGTAGACAATAAATACGATAATAAATTATTATTTTAAGCTGGGACTCATGCAAAGCCACCCTAGTAGAGACAAAAATATAGACCTAAAAATAAGCAGGTCTCCTTTTTTGTTATACGTAGCTAGTATGGTAATACTGTTTTTGCTGTTGCAGAGAGAAAGAATAATCAAACAGCAAAAATCTAAAGTATAGGATCACGTGTACACATGATGCTTTAAGAACACCTTTAACAATACCTTCGTTTGTTAGTGGGAATGAAAGCTAGGAAGTGTATTTGCTGGAAAGCTAAGTGCAACACAAAGATTTAAAGAGTCCCTATAGATGACAAAAAGGGCAACAATTGCTGCAGCTGCTGCTGTTATTGCTGTGGCATTGGTATCTGAATCTAAAAGGAGGTGTGTTTTCAAGCGATGTATAATATGATGCAGAACGGGCCAATGCCATTCAAAGTACAGCAGCAGAATTGTCAGCGGGGTTAAGGAATTGAAGCTGCACTTATCTCCGGTGACTTGACATAAATTGATGTAAGACTTTAAATCCGGGACTTCTTCAGACTTTGATTCGGAGGCATATGACGAGCTCGGCTTTCATTTGACTCATCGGAAACGCTTCTGAGCCCGCGGGGACATGAGCGGTTTGATTTTTATCTGTTTTCCAATGACTCAATACCTTCAATTAAGCCCAATTAGACTTGTTTAAGGACAGTTAATTATTAATCAGCCAAGGGAGAAGCAAATATTTACTTATTCATCATACATATTTCTTGTTTTGTTCATGATTATTTTATGAACCAATTTTCTTATAATGTGGAGTCATGTGTGCTGCATTCTAATGTAACAGGCTGAAGTCTGCTGGGGATGTTCGAGCCGCAATCCTTTAACCAAGCTTCAGACGGTCTGTTGATAAAACCCAGTAAAGAGAAAAGACCACAAAGTTAATAGACTATCACTCCCCCTAAAAAGAACTGATTGTGCTGCTCAGGGGGGTCACATACACAGTGAGAGGGGTTGCAGCCAATGCGAGAACAAAAGAATAAAGTGGGGAAAAGTGAGTGGAGCGAAAGAGTGTATTTTGAGTCCTGCGGGTTAATTCAGTGCCTTTCAGCTACAATTGCCGTGTCTAAACATTCATGAGCCGTACAGGGATGGATGAAGGGAGAGAGGGAGGGAGAAATGAGGGGAATAGATGGAGCAACAGCACAGCGCTCAGACACAAGAGGGAGAGCTGTGTGTGAGCTCATCCACAGCGCTCTGAGCAGGTAGAGCGAGCACAGGACACAGAGAGAGAGCGTGCAGGAGGAGGAAAGTGAAAGAAGGAGAGAGAAAGGGAGTCTGTCTCCTCACCTGAAGATTACTTTGTCTCACACTTCATTCACCCCGAGTGCTGGAAGGAGCAGCGAGGTAGAAGCTGAGTTCATCAGGAGTTGCCAGCGCTTGCTCTCTGGTCTTTTTCTTTTCTTTTTTTTAAATCCCCTCTTGCCTGGTTTTCCCTGCGCAGGGGGTCAGCTGGACTTTTCTCTGCAAGAAAAAACCCACAGAGGAAAGACTGAGATAGAGAAACCAACACGTCGGGAGGGAAAGTGAGAAAATTGCAGTAAATCCCAGTGTCTGCGAAGGAAAAGAAGTTCAGAGAAGCTCCAAAAGGTAAGGATTTTAATTTATTCCTCTCTTTTCCAAATCGTCTAATAAAAACATAATTATCAGAACAACCTGTAACAAGGTAAGTCAAATCCTTGCATTTTAAGAGCTTGTGCAGAGTGTGTCTTTGTGCAGTGGGTGTGTATTACAGCCATCATTTACGGACTTCGAGGAGAAGCAGCAATGTGCACTTGCGGCGGCAGGAAGTTGACTCAGGAGGATGGGTTAATAATACAAGAAAAAGCAGAGGGACAGCTCGAAGTACAGTGACAGAAACAGGGGAAAAATACATGAGTGTGAAGGAGAGTTGAACTGAACGACTGAGAAAGAGAGAGGGGAATAGGAGGAGGAGGGATAGAGTGGAGTGGCGGGGGCTCGCTGGCAGCCAATTCAGTAACCAAGGCAGCTGACATGAGGGAGAGCCAACAGGGGGACAGTGGGATTTCTATTTTTCACCCTTGCTGAGATACGCCGGGGCTCTGCCAAGTCCCCTGCCTCATCCCCCATGGATAAAGATTTCATTGTGTGCTGCTGTGACTGAATTCATTAAGCATCTACATGTACTCTCCTCTGGCCGCACTACTCTCGTACGCTCCTTCCTCTCTCCAGCTTAGACTCACTCTACACGACCGCTCCTCCTCTCTCGCTTTCATTGTAGTCTCAATTGGCCCAGCTCAACTTGTGTTGCATCAACAGTTGTATTTTTTCCCCCAATGCTCTGCAGTGGATGATACTGTGAACACAATTTTGCCAAGAATGACCCCAAAGTTTATTTAAGCCTGGCTTCAGGATGCCACATGGGTTCGCTCAATGTAGGTGGGGGGGTGTGGAGTGGGGGGCATGGGAGATTTATTAGATGGCAGCTTGGGAACTTTGCTGGCATTAATAACAAGAAGGGCTGTGAAATCCTGCTAAAACATGAAAGAATGCAACATTACAGTGGCTACCAATTATATCAGTAACACCTTTATACTACAGTGGATCACATAAGTGTGTTTTTGTGTTCCTTGGTCTTATTTAGCTCATGTCCACAAAACTGCTTTTGTTTGCTGTCATCAGTTTTTAGCTTATGTCTCAGGGCAAAAGCACCAAAACGCCACGTGATGAAAATAGCAGAGTTACAAGAGCTTATAAATAGATGTAAATGAAAGCTAATGCTGTTCTGTTTTTTTCTGGGTGTTTGCATTTGCTAACAAACAAATCAGTGTGTTGCTTGCAGCTCGTTTGTGCTGCCCCCAAGTGGACAAAAAGCTTGTTGCTGTAGGTTTCGGTTGGTGTTTTACGTTTTTTGTTTCGTTTTGCTCATTTGTGTGGTCAACACACACGCAGAAAAAAAAAAACATTATTTGATAACTGACCTAAAGATTGTTATTGGTTGTCAAGTAATTGGTCCGACAGAAAAAGATGAGTTTGCCTGCCAGCAAGCTCACGCTAAGGCTAACAAGAAGAAATTCATTAAATTTAGAGAAAAGGCAAAACAATGCACTGAATTAAAATTTATCTAATAAAAAATAGTCAATAACTGAGCTCAGAGCTGTTTTATCATCCCAGAATTGTTTATGGCAGCACATACATTGTGGGCTCTTTTTCTGCCAAGCATGCCATTTATTTTCTTCTACGCACTTAGGCTAGTCCCCCGGAGTTTATGTTAATTTCTCAAACTTTTATTCGACCCCATCTCTGACTTTAGGGAATCTTTAATTAGTTTCTAGAAGCAGTGACACTAGTGATTCTTGACAACATTAATTAAAAATTGTTTTTCTTAAAAAAAAGTCACAATTTATTCAAAAGGTCACGCTGAAAATGAAGGTACTGCTTCATTAAAAAGGAGAACGATTGAAGTAAGAGAAAACGCAATTCAGATGTTGTTCACTTTTTGTGCATAAGCCTTTCCCTGCCTTTCTCTCCACACTGAAGACCATGTCATCACCCTTTAGGTAAAAGGCTAGTATAGCCTTTATGGGCTCCTTATTGTTTCCAAGATGTGAGGCGCTTCGCTTGTGGTGAAATCAATAGCCCAGTAAATTCTTAATTGAATGACTGCAGGGCTTGGAGCCTGATGGTGCTTTATGGGCTACCAGAAGGCGCCTTTGAGAACAGACAAAATAACAAGGACCCTGCTGGCATTGTTGTGGTCTGGGAAGCAACGTCATGTCAATCAGCCAGGCCTGGCAGGCAACAGCGGCTGTGGGACGGCGTTAGTGCTTGTACACCTGCCATGTTATGCTTGAGTTGAAGCGGGTGTCACTTTACCTCTAATTAGCTTTTCTTCCTTTGAAATACTTTTTATGGCTCATTTGATCATCACGCAGTACATTTTCTCAGTGCTATTTGACACCGGGGAGCCGTGTCACAGGTACCGCTGCTGTGATCGAAGACAGAAAACCGCCTTTGGGTTTAAAATTTGGAACACGACCAGATATGTTTCGTGCACAGGAAACACCCGTGTGGTATTGTGTGGTGGTGCGGATCCTTTTGTCATCTGTCTGAGCTACGGATGGATTGTCTTGACCTCGGGGCGCTCGCTGCCACTTCAGCAGAAACAAAAGACTACGATGCACACTTTTGGCCAATTTGTTAAATGTCACACTCTTTTAACACTGCAGTTTTTCACCCATCAGTTTGTTAACTAGTTGGGATGAGACTGTTATATGCAATTTTTAATCAAGTCCAAATCTTCAAATATTTTCTTTATTTGGAATACAAAAGCTGTTTGCTAATTGTTTTTTTTATTATCCTCAACAACATCATCATCATCATCATCATATTGTAACAAAATAATTCCTCAAATCTGGGATAAATATAGTATTGTATAGTTGATGCATTAAGTAATAGCATGAAAACTGGTATTCTCTGAGCCATTCTTGCTCAATGGCGAAGAGCTCTTTTGGCAGAAGAGCTGCTCTGGTAGTCATAGAGTGCTGAAAAGCTTATTTCATGCGGGTCCTGCGTGAGCCAGTTTCTGCAGCTAGTATCCAGCATTAGTTCTCAGCTCTCTCACTCTCAGCTGCAATCGGCCAGCTAGAACAGGTATGAAAACGGGCAGAGCTCCATTTGCTTCTGGTGTTTATTGCTCATTGCTAGTCGTGCTGAATATCAGGTCATGAACAAAAGCTGCAAACTTCAGAGAAACTCTAGGCAGCAGAGTCTGTCACGACACCTCTCCTTCACATATTTAACACACTCCAGCGATGTGCACTAAGTTGCTGGGTGTTATCTTTGAAAGTGAATATTGCCTGTTTTTGTGGGCTGTTTACTGATCTGAACCCAAAAAAGGGAAAATACTAAAAGTATTCATTTAAATGTGTTTTATGTTTTGAACCAAATACCGGTATCCAGAAACCATAAAATGATGAAAACCGATTTGGTAAATGGTGTTAAAACAAGGCTCTTTACTTCATTCTTTAACGGCAGAAACAATAGAGCTCACACCGGTACATTCAGATTTGATGCTTTAGGATATATTTGCTAACTTTGTGTTCATTTCACTTACCAGTACATAGCCTTATCCATACCAGCCAAGTGCAATAATATGCAAAAACTGGAAATATCCATAGAAAATAGGCTGATGAAAACCAGTTTCATTCAACAATCTCACACCGGCTGCGATTAAAAGAGAACATTTTATAACAAACTGTAGCAAAGAGCAGGACTACTTATGCTTTGGAATTTGCATTTTCTTTACAAAAACAGTCACAATTTACAGTTTAGACCCTGAACTCTAAAGTAGGCAAAGTTTCTCGATATTTTGTGTCCTCATTAGCTCGATTGGCACCATGTAAGCAAAGAAATTATGTATTTCTTAAGCCACACTGGTGTGCCTTGACGCACCATTGGGAAGCCACTGCATGAGGGGGCACAGCTCAATTGGAGGTCAATCCATAGCAGGTGGAGCATCTTTTATGTAAGGGATATCATGACAGGAATGCAATAGGAGCTTGGTAGCACCCGCAGCATCCATACGACAAACAGCTACATGAATATATGTGTAAAATGTTAATGCTGTATATATAAAGTATACACACATAGCGTGACTACTCAATGGCACACAGGAAAGCCTGACTTATGTGGCAAACATTTATAATAAAACAACCACGATCAATACTGTAATTTACACCACACACACTTTTTTTAAAGCATACCACTCAACAGCACCGTTATCTGGAAAATCAACAATGATCCAATAACAAGCATACCGCAAAGTAAACAAACACGAGACAACAGCAGCTATGCACTGGCTGTTATGAAAGCCCGATTTAATAAATAGCCATCCATGAAATAGTCTCGAGCTCTACTGATTTGTCTCCCGAATATGATTTCTCATTTGTCCGGTCTCATATGTGCTCATTATCCTTTTCCCTTTATTTATAGGGTGAAAATGGCCACCTTCAAAGGTTGAGGCCTTGGTGGTGGATCTATTTACACCAGAGACTCAAGTTTAAGTCTTCAGATTTCACAGATGTTCACACTCCATTTGCATTGGGGTTTTTTTGTTTGTTTGTTTTTTAAAATATATTACAAAATAAAAATATGTCACTTGGTTAACTTTAGGCATTAAAAACTACAGGGTTAGGTTTAATATAGAAAAACTACCGTATTTTCCGCACTATAAGGAGCACTTAAAAGCCTTTAGTTTTCACAAAAATCAACAGTGCACCTTATGAATGAATTCTGGTTGTGCTTATTGACCTCGAACCAATTTCAGGTGGTACACGGCACTCAAAAATCTGTCAAAAACGTTTCAGTACGACTTTGGTAAGCTACGAAGCCGCACTGCTTGATGGATTGTCGGAACATTACGCCTACCGTAGTCAGGAGCCTCGCGGAGTAATCTGGGTCCAAAACTCCGTCTGTTTCAGGTCCCAAAGTCAAACAAACACTGCGGCATCACTGAGAGGTAAAAACTGCCTAAATTCTTTCATCTTTAACAAAATGATCAGTGTTGCTGCTTTACCAGGTGTAACAATTAAGTTTAACATTCAGGCATCCGTGAAAACAGGATTTATTAAATTTGACGGAGTTAGAAGTTAGCAGGAAGTTAGCTCGCTAGTTTCCACCTAAACATGATATAGCATGTTCTGACTGAGAGATTTCTGAAATAATTAAAACGTACAGCTTTGCTATCACTTCCAACATAAATGAAGACAGAAAACTAAACAGCAGTGACGTTTGTAGGGTTACGGAAGTTGGGCTAGCTGGTATATAATGATGTGCTACCTGATCGCTAGCTAACACAGCTTTGTTAGCATAATATAACCAGTGAAGCTGGAGGATGAATGCTAATGCTTGTTTCGCTTAATGCGCCTTATAATCAAGTGCGCCTTATTGTCTGAACAATACAGTAGTTGGTTAGGTTTAGGCAGCGGCCTCCAACTCCAGGCCTCGAGGGCTCACACCTGAGTCACATGATTAGTTCGTTACCAGGCCTCTGGAGAACTTAAGGAGGTCATTTAACCGTTTGAATCAGCTGTGTTGGACCAAGGACACATCTAAAACCTGCAGGACACTGGCCCTCGAGGCCTGGAATTGGAGACACCTGGGTTTTGGCATTAAAAACATCTTGATATTATTTTGAGTTTAGGCATTACAAGAACATTGTTCGGTTTACGCATTGAAAGTCACTAGGGTTGGTTTTGGCACAAAAAATTAGTTGGTTTGGCAATAAAAATGACATGGTTATGTTTAGGCACTGAAACTACTTGGTCAGATTTTGCAATGAAAACTACTTTTGTACAAGAAATTCCTCTGTTTATGCATTACAAGGACGTAGTAGATTTTGCAATTGGAAAAACTTTGATATTTCTTTACGAAGGTCTTCTTTAAAACCTAACAAAGGTACTTTGGCTGTAATAATGTGGACTAAAAATGGCCCTTTTTTCGCTTCATTGAGAAATCCCAAATCGGCGTTCGGATAGATATTTACAGTTGCACCTAACTAAACCAAAATACAATTTCCACTGTTAAACATCCATCTATCCATCCATTCTTTTCCACTTATCTTTATCAGGGTTGAACCCAGGCTGGAGCCTATCCCAGCGATCACAGGGTGAGAGGCGCGGTACACCTGGTCTGTCGCAAGGCTAACACAGAGAGAGAAACAACTATTTACACTCACATTCACACCATTGGCAATCTAGAATTACCAATATCACTTCACAAACTACATGAAAGTGGTTTTATTCATTGGCTTCTCTGAAATAAGATGTGGATATGTGGTTCTCTTTGATCACTCCACACTCTATGATCACTTCACATCCCCAGAGACTTTGGACAAGTTAAACTTGGTGCTCTTATTCAAGTTAACATTTCCAAGTTCAGTAACTGTCAGCTGACAGGTTGACAGTTGACAAGGTTGTGCTGACGTTGGAAATGTAACTTTGTTGTTGGCTACATGTACTGCTACAGTTTCACAAAGACGTTTTTGTTAGAGTTTCTGCTACAACCAGTTCTGCCCGGGGAGATGCTGTTACTGTTTTAGCCATGATTGCTGGAAGCAGTTGTGCATCTACACCTGCTTATGATTTCAAACAAATAGGCAAAAAAACTTTAGGACCTCTGTTCCTGCACCACATTAGCAGTCAGAACCTGCACATTGCCAGAAGCATCTGTTTAGCGGTTAAAGAAGAGGCACATAGTGAACAAATGGACTCAGGCAGCTAGAAAGTACAACTACAATTTAAACTGTCAGTGCCAACACAGCTAATATAGCTCTGCATCCTTAAAGAACACCTACAGCAAGTAATAAGTCCATTCCCATGGTATTCAGAGTTTTTAAATACAGAAAATATTCTCACTTTCCACCTCAGTGTATATACACTGCTATATTATCCATCGCTTTGTGCCACATGTGTGCACACAGCTGATAGTTTGGTTGTTCATTGGAACAAATTCTTCAATACCTGATCATGCACCAAAAGATGCAGGTTTTCATTTCACTGAGCTGGTCCTGCAGCTCCCTCCAAACTCAGATGGTGAATTATTCCATGCCCTCCTGAGTTAAAGAAAGCAATCATGGTTTTTTTTTTCTTTCTTTTTTTTCTGGGACTGACTCTCAGGCAGTGGATCTATTTAAAATGAGAGTTGCTTACAGTAATAGACAGAAACACCTCATCTTGAAAAATTAATTTGAATTGATTCCCCGTAGTCTTTCCCCCCACTGGTCTGACAGGGTTTTGAGAAGGAAATTTTCAATATTCAAGGCCACATGTAAAAATCAATGTCTAAATGAAGCTGATCGGAGATATGAGCTTTCTCTCTCAGTGGTCCTCACTGGAGCCAGGAGGGAAAACTGAGCACATAAACCTTCCTTAACTGTTACATTGTAGAGCCTGTAGAGCTGTTTTCACAGAGTGCTTGATAGATATTAATCAAACATTTGAGCATTTGTGAACCACATCCAAAGCCCACATATTTAATTCAATTCAATTCAGTTTTAATTATATAGCACCAAATCATAACAGCAGTGCCTCAAGGTGCTTTATATTAAGTTAGAGACCCTACAGTAATATGTGATGTTCAGTATGTGTGTTTCTGGCTTTAGCTAATATTAGTTGATATTAGTTAACAGTGTTGGTCAACTTACTTGAAAAAGGTAATCAGTAACTAATTACTGATTATTTGCCCCAAAAAGTAATCCCGTTACTTTACTGGTTACTTATTTTCAAAAGTAATTAATTACTTAGTTACTTTTTAAAAACATGATTTACAACCTGAATAGGTAATAAAGTGATAGATCTTTCAGCCCAGTTCTACTTTTTCTGCCTAATCCATCATATAAAATGTAATCAAATGGAAAAGTGTCATTTTAAAACTTGTTTTATTAGTTTTAATCTTTTAACTTTATGCATCAAGCAAAAATTTAATTGGATTACTGCCCATATCTGTTAATATTAAATATGCATGTTTCTAACATTAGCTAAGTTTTGCTAATGATAGTTAAAATGTTTCTGGCAAAATTAACATAATGAAGAAGGTCAATCACTCAAAGTACACCTGACAGAATTGTAATTTAAATGGTGATTTTCGAAATAAAACAAAATGTGAGTAAAAAGAATCTCAACTTCTCAGCTTCTATGTCTATATTTTTATCAGTTCATTCTAATGATGTCTTCTGGAAAACAACATTTTGAGTGGTATTCAGGATACTACAAATCCCTATGAAAATCCCTATGCAGCTTCCTTTTACCTTTAATTTCAAGGTGAGTGGCAGAATTGGGAAGATAATCATAATATTTCTAAGTCTAGTTAGAAAAACACTGGTGGGGGTTTCAGGCTTAGATCATGGAGTTTACAACACAGGCTGGTTTATGAAGAGCTCTCACAAGGGATGAGAGTCAACAGGATGATGTCAGAGTGGCTTACTAATGCCAATAGAGGATTTGAGGAGACCATCACCACAATGAAATGTCACAAGTGTAATTCATGCAACAGGAAATGTGTTCACTGTAAACCTGTTCAAACATCCTATCTGCTCAGTTATCACACTCTGGATTAGATCATCAGGAAACAAATAAAACACCTAAACTATAATCTACAATTTCATCAAAAGCAAACATCCCCTATTTAATTTTTTAACAATCCATCTTACAGGCATAGGGAAAAAATAAACAGCCAGTCGACCTTCAGAGAGGGCCAGAATGATCATCGCATTGCTTTAGGAATATAGTTCGACCTTGGTCCTGGCATACAGTGATTACATTTTATTGGCCCCGAAAAAAGGAGCCCAATACTCACCAATGTACTCTGGCTGAATAAAATGGAGTGAGATGGCGAATGAATTATAGTCTCTGGAGTTGGTGTGCTCCAGTCAAATTTTTCTCATAGCAGTGGAGGGGATGAGCTACCATAAATCTGACCCAGACATCCATTAGGTTTCTGTACTCTGCAGTTCTCAGCATGGTGCTACTCTCTGTGAATTTCTGGTGCATTTTTCCCATACATGCAGTACATAGTGTGCTCATATGGCTGTGCTCATTTTGCTAATGAATTACTTGAATTGTTCGTTGACCACTTTTTGGATTCAATCCATAGACTCATTTTTACAGAGAGAGAGACTAAAGTAAAAGGAATCCAAGGACACTTGGATAATTTTCAAACACAGACCCGTAGAAGACTAAATGCTAACCAGAGTTAGAGCGAGATCTCTAACACTACAAACAGCATGATGCACCACCAATTAGCCAGCATTTGAAAATAGTAACTATTTACTGTGATTTGACACACAGCATGATCAAAACTGATCTAGTCTATTAAAAAAAAAAAAAAAAAGCAGGGGCACGTTTCACCAAAAAGCAGCAAGAGCAAATTCCTGCTCCTGTCATAATGCTTCATTTCTCCAAAATGATTTAAAATGTACTGCAATACATGCAATACATTCGAACTTTCAAACCTTCACTCAATATGATTTGGATTTTATCAAAAATACATTTAGATGCCGTGTGTATAATTTCCAATGGACTTTTAAAAGCAGGAGCTAAAAATTTCTAGATGACTTCGAGTAATAACCATAAAATAATGGCTTGGGTTTATACCAACTACTGAATGCTGGGCAACCTTGGGGTTAAACTGATCACCCACAAGATATGTTATTTATTTAAGAGCTATTTTTCTATATAGAGAACAAAACACAATAAAGATTTCAACCACAAACATAAAAAATTATGTAGCTTCCAGAGTGAATTCCTTAACCTAAAGGGTTAGAGAGCTGTGATTCTACAGAAACATGATATTAAATCACATATCTAATGTAGTGAATACATAAATGTTTGTTGTATAACTGGAGATACCAAATTGCATTCACATTGTATTTTTAGCAAAAATTCTGTAAAAGTTCACAAGTTATTAGTGTGCTTTGAGTTGATATAGACGCCCAAAACTACTGAAGTCTTTTTTGGCTCATGGGTGAACTTTTCATTAAACACGAGAGGCAATAAAAAGAAGATTTATTTTCTGAGATACATTGTGCTGTAACTGAAGCTGTTTTCACCTTCTTTTCATGTCCAAGCTTGATGTGAAACTTGTTACTACAGTCCTAAGCATGAGAACATTTCTTTTTGCCCGTCATCTGTTCTCAACTTCACACGTGTGTGTGTGTGTGTGTGTGTGTGTGCGTGTATTTGAATCAGCGCCGATTGCTCATGAAATACGACCTCTGGAAAAGTTTCCTGTCCGCATTCTCCTCTTTGAACTCCAATCCATTATCTCCAGGTATCAAATTCATCCCAACAGGTGTAGTGTGGTAAATGATACGGGCTTGTGGCAGCTTGCCACAGATGCAAGGATGAAAGAGAGGATCGGGTGTCCGGTGTTGGATGCTCACAAGCACACATATACACAAGCATACCGTACACATTTCACAGGGCCCCTATATTGCATTTATCACCCGCATCATCTGTAGTTGTGAGACAAGCGTGTTTTCTTTTTTCTGCAGAATATGTACTCAAGGCTTAAAGATATATATTGTGTTGTATGATAGTTTGCTCTCTGATTGGCTGGAAAGCTTTTATCTGAACTTTCCTCGAACATTGTTTTTCCTTCATATCCCGAAGCTTCCGATCGATACAGCAAGGAACATGCAGACAAAGTCAGAAAACTAGACGCTCACATGTGTTTCTTTCCTGCTGTTTGCAAAGACGAGCTACTTGTTTGAGGTAGAACAATAAATCACTGGAAGTGAAATAGTTGTAGTTCATGCACTCTTCCCAAACTCTGCTATAGCAAATAATATCTGATCACAGTGTTGATCTGTAAGCAGCCCTCAGATATGTAATCTGAAATTCTCCTGGCTGTGTCTCGTTAAAGCAATAGCTTTTGGGCTTTTAAGCTTTAATACATTTTTTAAAACACGGTGTATTAAATGCAGGCATCTAGCTGGTGAATGTAGTCAAGCATTTAGCAGACAAAGAGACAGATTATTTTTTTTATTTTAAGCCTCTAAATGCACAGCAGAAGACTTCTTTACATCCAGGTCCAGCTAAAATGGTAAGAAAAGATTTACAGAACAGTCCATAAGAGGTCTGGGAGTCACTGTTAGGCATCATTTGAAGGTGAGACCTCCAACCTTCAATGTTTGTTGGAGGTCTTATTTTAAAAAGCCATGAATCTGAGGAAAAAGTTCCAACTAGAAGTAATAAAATAGTATTTTAACCCTTTCCTTGTAATTTAAGAGAAACAATTTCTCTTGTCTTCTAATCTCTGCCTTACTAGAGCTGCCTTTAAAAAACCTGGAACCTGTTCTTATGGTTGTCAGACAATTATTGATCATCATTAAAGGTATAGGGGAGGTTGTCTAGTCTTTTTGAAAGAAAGAGTCAAATATTGCTGAACTCATTTGCACACGGCTAAATAAATGTTGATTCATTTTATGTAACAGGTGTTCTGACTGTACATCAAGGGTCATTCTAATAATGATTTATAGCGTAGACAAAAAAAGGGGTCAGTTACATCTTCATGTGTTTTTGCTGGCATTGAAAAATTACATTAGATTTTATTTTACAGAGTGTATAGGTTGCAGTCTCTTTCATCTATAAAAGGTTGCTTCAGCTCATCGAGGTTTTTCAGTATTAATTTATGCACAGCTCCTTTAGGTCCCACCACAGTATTTCAGTTAAGTTTTCAGTTTATTAAGAACCTTGACTGAACCACTGCGCCACCCTTATTCTTTACTATTTCTGCCTTTATGTTGAAGCTTGCCAATGGGCTTGGGATCACTGTCTGGTTGCATGGCAAAGTTTAAGCTGTTAGCCAGATGTCCTTACATTTGATCCTGTATGACTTCATGGTCAACTTAGTGAGTGCAATGTCCTATGGCTGCAAAACAAGCCCAAGAAATCACCCATCCACCAATTTACCCAACAGTTCGTATGTGGTGTTTGTGCTGATTTACTCTGTTTGGTTTTCTCCAACCATGTTGCTGTGCACTATAGCCAAACATCTCCACTCTGGTCTTGTCTGTCCAAAGTGCATTGCTAGATAAGTCTTGTGGTTTGTTCAGAATCAACTTTGCAAACCTAAGATGTGCTGCCATGTTCGTTCTCCCAGAAAGAATATGGCAGAGAGGACGCGTTCTCCTGGCAACCCAAACAACTTCTAATTGTGCTGTCATGAACTTTAGCTTTTCACAAGCTAACTGAGGCCTGTAAAATCTGAGATGTTGCTTTTGGTTTTTTACAGTTTCTCAGTGCATTGCAACCTCTGACCTTGGGTTGAATTTGCTGGAACATCCACTGCTAGTAACCCTGTGGTGTTAGCACACACCTGAATGCTTCAGACCTGTAAACTGTGAAAGCTTCTGATCTCACATAGGCTTTCACGTTTGTTGATGATCAGTTAATCGGGTATATTTGATTAGCAGCACCTGGCTGCTACTTACCCTCTTAAATCCTGTGGAAGCATTAAGTGTGTACTTTACAGGTTTTTCACACTGCATCCACATTTTGCCTTAGTTTATGTTAAACAAACAGTGACATGGTGTAATATGTCAAATTGTTGCTCATCTCATTTTAAGATCTGCTGTGGAGATTATTTTTTTTATTATATTCTGATACGTAAAACCTTAGAACCAAAAGAGAGTGTACTTTCTTTTTCAAATGTACTTTATAAGCTGGTGCAATGTAAATGTTATGTTTGAGGCTGGCTGCCGAGCTTCAAATGAATTAGTTATAACTCATTTATGCACCTCAGTTCGGCAGCTACATGGAGATTTTTTGGCATCAATAGGTCCCACCAGGTTCAAGAGGTGATTGTCGTTCTGCCTCTGTCCTGTCCTCCATATCCCATCTTCCATTTAATTTAGCTCCTCATCTTTTTAATGCAGCCTGGGGAACATGCCAGAATGATCTATGGGATAATCTGCTATTGCATTTAGCTGTCGAGTTTCCAGAAACTGTGCTTCACATATGTAAACAAACCAGGGTGATTAGGTCCGCTGGCAAGTTGTCCCTTATGGACATCCCTAATTCAGCCAGCAAAATGGCTGTTCCAGGCTGTTAATTTCTTTATTTACTTTCAGTCTCACTCTACGCACCAACACGGATGAGCCGTTTGATCTCACTCCACTCAAGTTAAAAAAAAAATCCCTACCCCTGAACCGCAGGCACACCGCTCCCCTGAAATCACTTCAACACCCATCCCCTCCCCCTCCCTCCTTCCCTCCTCCTGGTATCATTATTCTTCCCTTTGAAATCACATTACCTGTGTTCTCTTTGTGAGCTGAGGAGTGTATGCTAGTAGATGAGACAGAATGGAAAATGTAGAGGAGGAGTGAAGTGAGGAAATAACCACAGCTTGAGTTTTATATCACCCGTCTACAGGAATTCCCAGTCAAGTGGGTGGATCAGTTTCTCGTCTTCTTTTATTCAGGGTCTCATATGTCTCCTGAGGAGACTTATGTCTCGTGTGGTTGCCATGAAATCAAAAGTAAAGGAGAACTCTTTAACATTTCCCAGGAAGCATGGTTTTGATGTCTCACGGGTCAAAAATGTCTAGACATCTAGATTACATCTGGCCCGAATTCAGTTCAAAAGTGGATGTTTGGGGGTTGTTTTTAATACAGTATATACTGAATATATCAATATTTAAGGGAAACATCACTTTGTTTTCATTACATCAAATCACCTTATGTAGTCGACATTGCTATCATGCCAGTGAACAGCTGCCTATTCAATCAGACACAACATTAGCAACATTATCATTAAGCTCACTGATTTTCTGCCATTTTAGTGGTAATTTTGGACATTTACTGGTTTAAGTTTTTAGTCAGTGAAAAAGCTGGTATACACAACACTGTACACCTGACATAGAAGATTAAGAAACTTTTGTGCCAGATACAAACCTTACAACATACCTTTGTTACATACACCTATCTAATCAGCCAATCACATGGCAGGAATTTAATACATTAAAGCATGTACACGTGGTCGAGATCACCTCCTGAATTCCCACCTGAACACTGAAATGGAGATGAATGGCGATTTAGGTGAGTTTAATGTGGCATGGTCGTTGGTGCCATGGCTGGTCTGTTTCATAAACTGCTGATCTACTGGGTTTTACCCAAAGAACCATCTCCAGGGTTTATGAGAAAACATGCACTGAGCAACAGTTCTGCAGGTGAAAATGCCTTGCTGATGCAAGCAGTCGTGACAGAGCACCCAGATTGCATTAAGCTGATAGGAAGCAAACTCAAATAACGCTCGTTACAACCAACGTATGCAGAAGAGCATATCTGAATGCAAAATACGAACTTTGAGGCAGATGGACCAAAGCAACAGAAGACGACAGTAAGTGCGATTGCTGTCAGCTAAGAACAGGACACAGAGGCTACAATTCACACGAAAATTAGACAACAGAAGATTGTAAAACTGTTGCCTAGTCTGATGAGTCTTGATTTCTGCTGCAACATTTACATGGAAGGGTCAGAATTTGGTGTAAACAACATGAAAAGCATGGATCCCTCCTGCCTGATATCAGTCAGTGTTTCAAACTAGTGGTGGTGATGTGCTGATGCAGTCGTGTGGGAGATATTTTTTTGGCATCACTTTGGGCCCTTAGTACCAACTGAGCCAATGCTGATTTTTATAATAATATTAATAAAAAATAATAATAATATTGGATGTAATTACTTTGTACACTTTCAAGGACAGAAGCACAGTGGTTTGGCATCCATTGTTCAGTGAAAAACTCTCATGGCCGTATGTTTGAGTAAGCGTCTGTCTTGTACAACAACCTACAACCACTTCATCAAGTGGAACCAGGATCCATGTTTGCAGTCTCTTCAGTTCTTAAGTCCTACCTTTAAATATTTGAAGAGCCAGACGCAAATTAAGAACAAGGAGATGAGAGGCTTTGCGGTGCACATGCAAGAATAGGACAGCATTCATAATGAATGTGCTTCGGCTCCCGCTCTTGATTTATTTCAAGGCGAACGAGCACGGCAAGTGAATAAACTTGTTTCACACGTTTAACATGGAATGTGAATAGCAATTATTTTTCCTGATCTGGAAATGCAAGGAGTGATGGTTATTTAAAAAAGAAGAATTAAACATTTCATTTGTCAGTGAAGAGTTCAGTAGATTCCAGGTGTGCAGTCTACTATAGTATTTTTGAACTCTTAGCCACTTTCCCCCTCTTCCTGCAGAGTATGTCAACTTGAGTTTGTCATTTCTGACATTTCCCAGAATATGTTTTTGAAAAGTGCCAGACAGCATGCTGCATGCAGTCGGGGGTTACAGTCAGGAAAAAAATGGGAGTCGTGTAGTGCGTCCATGTCTTGTAGCTGTATGGCACCATGGTCTGCTGAACCCACTGTTGTTTGAGAAATTGGTCTGTGTCTTACAATAGATTTTTCTCCGTATGATGCTTCAAATGGCTGTCAATAACTCTGAGGGTTGGGGTATTTTACAGATCACAACCCATTTATTTGGAGAATATATGTTAAAAAAAAAGAATACAACTTCACAGATTTTAGGATGGATTTTTCCTGTGGATAACAACATATCTTTTCAGAGATTAGACATGGAATTATCTGCCTGGCATGCTGGTTACATTTTTCAATCTCCGGTGGTCAAACCAACCAAAAACTAAAACAATAATAATAATAATTTCCCCCTTTTTGTGTTTGTTTTGTGATGGGAATTGAACGTGTCTATAATCATGAGAGAGCTGCTATTTTGAAAAGCAGCTCGCAGCCTTCAGAGACGTGTTTTATTGGCTCGGTGGACGCCCTAATCTGTCATTTCACCGACGACAGCTTTACACATTTGGCGTCGCTGGATGGATTTAATGTTTATTTGAGCCCCTGAAGTAAATTACTTCTCAAGGTTTATTTCCTTCTCCAACAATTACCCAGCTTTGTATGCAACACTTTTTTTGGTTGCACTGCAGCTCTGAAACTATAATCTGCAACTGTACATGATGATCTGTATTCAAAAACACAAGGAATAGAGTGTGTGTGAAAGAGAGAGACTGCAAAATGTGCCAAGAAAAAGTGAGGAACGTTAAGATGGTGTGAGTCAGGAAGAGACAGCAAGACAGAGACAGACATATGTAAACAAAGCAAGCAGAGAAAAAGCGAGGTGGACGCCTGCTGAGTGTTGGACTGTGGAATTGTCTCCTCAGCTGCTGGCTAAGTCTGTCATCTGTTCAATAGTTGACTCAACATCTGGTGAATCCTGCATAAATACAGCTCTCTGAGCCACCGACAGAGAGGCAGCGAAGGATATTTAAAAGCTTATACACTCGACTGGGTGTTGTAAAGCACCTACACAGAACAGCAGAAGCCAATGATGGAGTATTTTCAGTGCATCATAGTCAATTCTGGTGGAAGTAATGCATTATAAAGCTGTAATCTCATTACTCCTTTCTGTAACACAGTAATGCAGGATATTAAAGCTCTAATTTTAGTTATCACATTACATTTACTGATCCTATCGACAGGTCGTGACTCAAATTACACCCACAGCATTGTAAATAATTGTGAAATATCATACCTGTTTAAGTCTTATTCATTTATGGGAGTCTTTGTTCTCGCCCCTGCATTACAACAAGGAGCACAGAAGTAGAGGATACATGCAGGAAAAATGAGAGGCTAATAGCCAGAGAAACAGATTTAACTTTGTTTTATTGGCTCAATGTGCATTTTGCAGGACTTAAGGACGCTAAATGAGTGAGTGGAGCTTAATGACTTTTTCCGGCTCCTGGTTCATCTGAGATCCAAGTCTGTTTTAATCCTGGGTTTATTTGTTGAGTTTAAACCATGGATGCTTAGAAACGATGGACAAAAATTTTGTAGCAAGATCTGGCATAGCAGTTTCACCAGTGAGGGCAGTTCTGACTGAACGTCTTCTTGTTTGTCATCTTTTTTGACACTAATGGGGACATAATTTTGAAGGAAAGAAAATCATGTTATATCCAATTAGATGTGAGACTAGCAAGTATTACTGTAAACTGTTTTCCAAGGTCACATATCAACAGAATATGAATGAGAATTAAAACAGGACAGTTTTCCCACAGACTTCCACAGCACTGTGCAGAAGTCTTGAGTCACACCTCATTTCTTTAAATTTTGTCTCGAAGGACTTTCTTGTGATTTTTAAAAGTGGTCTTAAGCTACAGTTTTTGAGGTTTTCTGACGGTCTTTCAAAGTTTTTCTTGGGACATTGGATGTGTTTTCAATCCAGTCCTTCCCATACCTCCTGGTATTGGAACATCTGTGTTAAGGACAAAAAAGTTCTTCAAAGAGAGTGATCCATAAGGCAGAACCCTGCTGCAGGACTACTATCCCCTCCCTACAGGACAATTACACCAGGAGATGCTGGTCCAGAGCAGCTCAGATATTAAAGGACCCGTCCCGTCCCAGCAACAAACTTCTGCAACAGCCAGAAGGTTCCGCACCATCCAAGATAAAACAAAGAGGCTCAAGAGGAGCTTCTATCCTCAGGCCATCCGAGCCCTAAACTAAAACATGTTTTAGGGCTCAAAACATTTGTACATAATCCACTTACTGTATATAATGTTCTCTTTTTTGCAGAGTCGAGGAGCATTTCAGGACAGATTTCACTGCGTGTTGTACTCGTATAACTATGCAAGTGACAAATAAAGAATCTTGAATCTTTTAACCCGGAACAGACAAGCAAGGAAACCAATTCCAAATTCTCTAGTGAGCTTGACAAAGAAGGCAGCTGGACTTTTTTAGGTTTGTGAAGTTCTTTCACAAAATATAAGAAATCAAATTCACTTAACCTGCATTCTCTTTAATTAATGCATTCAGGTTTAAGGCCCCACCCATCGTGCTATATGGGATATAGCCACCCATTGGATTGTCCCTACAAAGCAGAACACCAAACAAATGTTTTATGCCATCTTGGCATTGTGAAATCCAATGCAATAAGCAAGGAGTGAATCAGATTGAGGAACACTGCAGATCCTTTGGCTAACAACCTAACAGTCAAGAGTCATAAGCCTTTGAGCAATTACAATCCACACCACAGTTATTGTGACCTGAAAGTAGTGTTCACAGAGATCACGGAAGAAGAGATGGCAGGGCCATTTCCTTACAGACGTCTGTATAACTGTAAGTTTTTGGCAACCAAGCCCTTTCAGCTTGCAAGCAGGAAGCTTCAGCAGGCTATAACAGCTTTCAACCATCACATTATAATTTATCTAGGAATTGCACTCTTCAGTTAATAATTACTTTTTTGTTTGATAAAAGGGTGGCCAATAAATCTGGAGCCAAAGTGAAATCAAAACAATCCACAAATTCGCACTTTAAGTGAGCGAGCAGGCTGTGTTTCATTCAGCCATCAGGGCCATCCTCAATGCATTAGGCTGTCATTCTATTTCTGGGCAGTGGGTAGAGAGAGATGTCCTATATCAGCGCCTGTTCAGGCTGGCTTTATGGGAGACCTCCTCCTCTTGCAGTTCAAGTCAATTGTCAACATGATTTATGGAGATGTGAGCTATCTCTAGACTGGCTCCTCAATCTTCCCCCTGACGAATTGGTACCATTGGCCCATGCAACTGCCGTTTGTTTTCCTCACTGGCCAATTTTCATCCAAGCTGACAAATTAAATCTGCCATGTTTTTCAGGAAGCTATTTTCCCCTCCCTCCTCCCGTTTTCCATATATGACCTGCTCCACAATTACCAGAGATATGAGATTGACACCAGCGTATAAACTTTCCAGAGCAGTTTAGGAGTCTAACATGAGTAATATCCGCACTTTTAATGGAGGTATAGTGTCATAACGTTTAATGGGAAGGAACGTGGCTAGGATGACACGCATCTCTCAAAGACACGCACCACTTATTGTCCCAATCATCTCATATGGCTCACCAACACCAGTACTGCCTGATTAATGCGACTGGCTTTTATGAGCAGGATAAAAGGCTCTGCATATTACCCAGGCAATTATAATACCTGGGAAAGTCTACTAAAAACAATGGAAAGCTCATGCAATCAACTAAGTGACAGTAACTTTTTAAAAAGTTTGGCTATTTAAGTTTATAATTGACTCCTCTCCACGACCACTAAAAAGGAAATGAGAGTCCAGTGAGCAATCAGCCGTATCTTTATCCTGAACCTTTGTTGCCCTGCTCTGCCCTGACCTGCCTGCAGATTAAGGGAAATTAACAGCCAGTGGCAAGGTGGCTGAAAGGTTGGAGAGAGCTGAAAAGCCAGCAGGTTTGACCCCTGCATCTACAGCCAATGAGAGTCCCCAAAAGTAAATGTCAATATTACTAAGAGGTTTTAATCCAGACCCAAGTAAACAACATGCTACTCAGTAGTTTAGTAGTGTAAGGGTATGTTCTCAATAGCTACATAACCACGTGGCATTTGTGTGGCTTAAGGGGATCATAACGGTATTCATCCAACATTTTTCTCTAAGTTTGTAGTTTCATGGTGGCACTGTACTGTATGTAAATATTCATGTGATCACGGTGACATCACCTGTTAGTAAAGCCCCTTTGGTTACCTTTGAGGTATCTTGAAATAGATGAATACCGCTCTAAGCCTAGGCCGACCCTAAAACACATCTTGTTTATTGTCCTTTTTTTAATCTAAAGTTGACCATAGCTTATAAAATAGACATCTTGTTATGTTTAACAAGTAGCTAAAGTTTCCATAGACTTCCATTTTACCAGTTGTGAAACTAGAGCAGTCGACGTATTCTTCTATATCGTTTTCAATGGTGAATCCACAGATTATCCACTGGTTTGTGAAGTCTTTGCTGTTTTGAAATCAGATATGATGATCTGTCACTTCTGACTGGCTAAAGCCTTGTCAGTCACGAATCTTGAGCCAATGAGGATACCAGCAATAGTCCTATTTTCTGAAACTTGAAATTACCAAAATTAGTAAATTGCACTTATTTCTTCCAAAATGAGACACTGGGGCAATAAACTCAACAGGAAATGTTTACAGAGGTCAAGTCTGAAGACATGCTTAAGTATTTTTGCAATCACAATTTCAAAGAATGCAGGGTTCAGGCTATTCTGCATTGGCTTCACTTTTCAAAAAGTTTACACATGAGGTGTTTGGAAAAGTAACCAACTGATCCAATCAAAATCAGGCAGTATGGATCTATGACTCGTATATAACATTTAACAAATATTAGGAAATTGTTTTGTGTGTCTGAAAGAAAAATATATCAGCCAGTATATCAGTTTTTTTTTTTTTTAAATAACCGTAAATATGTTTCAAAAGTACTGTATGAGTCGGGGTCTAAAATAAGTACACAAGCAAAAAGACAACATTCACGAGACATTCTTGAGAAATGTGTTAAAAAGACCCCCATGCTTACTTTTATACTACAGCTGATTAAAAAGCTATTTTGTGTTTTGTTTTGGGGGTTTTTTTCTGAAAACCCGTTATTCAGGAGAAGAACGGAGTGCCCCCACCAATGGATCTTGGTGGGTGTAACAACCAATGTAGTGACTGACTCTTTTTAGGGATTTTATTAATGTCAGCACAGGAACTTAAAAACAAAGAAACTCCACAATAATAACTTTTGATTTTTTCACTGAAAATGTGTTTAAAGTGTGCAATATATAGAAATTGTTACCTATTCCCCGCATAAATGAAATAATATAATTTATTAGCATAGCAAAAAACTAATGCAAACATTAAGAACATTTAAATGATAATGCAAGCTCTATGTTTATTTTTTGCTGTTGAAGACATTTACTCAGGGGAAAAGCTGTTTTTCAGTCTTCAGTGTGAAAAGCATCTCTTATGAAAACAATGTATGATTGCTGCATTGCAGGCAGAATTATTAAAAATGACTGTTCACTTTGCTCAAAGCCTGCAGATCCACCAGCAAATACTGTCAGACTTAACCAAACAAGATGCTAACTGTCAAAATTTAGGATATTTTGTATGTTACTGCTCACTCCTTCCACTTCTGCATGAGGCACAAACAACATGCACACATTACGCACAATCCCACTCAGGAGCACCACCATCCACAGCGCCAACTGAGAGGGAAAGGTGGGTTTCTGATTTAGTCCGCACAATGTGGAGGAGTGATTTTCTCTGAGGCACATTTGTTGCTTCTTTTAACCCTGCGAGGGGGATACACACCCTCCCAAATAAACCCAAGCCCTCCTCCTTCCTTGCTCCAACCTCCTTGCTGCTAAGAAGATTGCCTGAGTTTTTCCCGGTGTGATTGGGGCGATAACCACTAATGGATTTGGAGCCCCGGGCACATTAAAGAGGAGAAGTGTTGGTGAATCTTGTTTTAACTTCAATAAGAAGGAAGCACTGGTAAAAATGTTAATTCAGTGCTGTAAGGTCAATATGATCAAAGCAAGATTTTAAAAAGGTCTTATGATTTTGCATCTGAGGATCTCTTTTATTTGTGATTTATATCTTCTGTACAAATCCCTTGAATCTTCAGGATAAACAATAGTTAAGCGAGGGAAAACATGAAGATATACAGCCATAAATCTGCATATGCACACGCCGAAGACAACAAATGTGTACAAACACTGGCATGCTTGCACAGTACTATCTGTGTGCAGGCGTATTTCAGCTTGCCCTGGGGTTGGGGAACCCTCATTGTCATGTTTAACAAATGTGCCGTCAAAGATGCACTTTAAAGATGGGACATGTCACAAGGGGCATGTGAGAAGCCCGCTCGCCTGGAGGTAACAGAGACGAGCGGTCTGGAACAGAAGGAAAGGGAGGAGGAAGTAAACACAACAGGCGGCAGCAACAATCCTTGACATTTCGCTATGAGCACATGTCTTAGTTTCTGCAGAATAAATCATCTAAACAGCTGAGGAACGATAAAGATCCTGAAAGGTGGCGAGGGAGAACTTTGGGTTTGGGGTCATGGAGGAAGTAGGTCATTTTACATAGGTCTAAACAGGACAAAACCAGCAAATGCCATGTTAAAGTGATTAATTGGTATTAAACTTGTAATATCTTTGGTTTATGTAAGGCAAAAAACCATAAATGAATTAAGAAATATCTGAAAATTAAAGAAAACTATTCAGAACAAAATGTAAAACTCCTCAAAACTAGAGAAAGCAGCTTGACTCCAAATTCTAGTTATTTTAAACTACAGTAAATAAACCAAAAATAAAGCAGATTTTTGTCTGTGCCTTCTATAATTGTTTGGAAAAGATTGAAGTTTATGGTTGGGATTATACAGCAATCTGAGACTGTGGAAAAGCAGGAAATATATTATCATGTTATTAGTGTTATTTGCATGAGTCTGTGCTGTCATTGTTTCTTTGAATTCAGTGGTAATTTTTCCCTCCCTATCTATTTATGACCACATCTATCAATCTATCAAGTCAATTTTACTGACAACCACTGTCATCTCAAGTACTTCATACTGTAAGGTCAAGGCCCACAAGACTAGAAAGAAAACCCCAACAATCAGACAATCCCCTATGAGCAATTGGTTGGTGAAAGTGGGAGGGAAGAACTCCCTTTCTATAGGAAAAGACCTGCAACCGAACAAGGCTCAGGTTCCAATATCTCATTGTTGTGATGGGTTGTGAATGAGGGGAAAAATGAGAGAAAAAAGGAGGGCAGTGAGACAAGGACAAAAGACAAACAACATGAGAGAGAAAAATCAGAAATTAATGACACACAGTAGTGGCAAAGAAGTCCTCAGTGCATGACGGGAAGTCCTCCAGCAGCCAGATGCTATAGCAGTATAACTGAGGGACGGGTCAGGGTCACCTGATCCAGCCCAATCCAATATTGAAAAACTGCTTTACACTGCCGTTCTCTCAGATAACGCTGGCATCACTGACATAAGGAGCTGTTAAGTGTTGTTGCCTTGAAATTCACCGCAATCCTGGATGCTGAATCCTGATAATCCTTTTCCATTACATGAGAAAATTTGGAGGTGGGCATTACCTTTTGTCTGTTACAATATGTCATCATACTTCATTACCTGAACCGTGCTAGTATTGGGTTACACCCCTTTTTGCTTTCAGAACTGCCTCACTTCTTTGTGACATAAATTCAACAAGGTGCTGGAAACATTCCTCAGAGATTTGGTCCATATTGACATGATAGCATCACACAGTTGCTGCAGATTTGTTGGCTGCACATCTGTGATGCAAATCTCCCAGGGGCCTAAAGTGTGCCAAGAAAATATCCTTCACACAATTACACCACCGCCGTCAGCCTAAACTGTTGGTACAAGGCAGGATGGATTCATGTTTTCATGTTGTTCTGACCCCATAATCCAAATGATAGATAGATAGATAGATAGATAGATAGATAGATAGATAGATAGATAGATAATAGTTGATGGAAGTAGGCGTGGTCTTCTTTTGTTGTTGCCCATTTGCTTCAAGGTACAATGTGTTCTGCATTCTGATATGCTCTTCTTCATACTTGTTGCTACAAGTGGTTATTTGGATGTTCTTCTCTGACCTCTGGCATCAACAAGGCACTTTTACTAGGAGAACTGATGCTCATGGGATATTTTCTCTGTAAACCAATGATATGGTTCTGTGGGAAAATCCCAGTAGATCAGCTGTTTCTGAAATACTCAGACCAACCCACATTCAAAGTCACTTAAATGACCTTTCTTCCTCATTCTGATGCTCAGTTTGAACTTCAGCAGGTCATCTTGACCATGTCTACATGCTTCAATGCACCGAGTTTCTGTAATGCTATTGGCTCAAACCTATATAAAGCTGGCATAGAAACACACTTGGACTCTGTTAAAAATAGTAATTCAGATTTTAAAAAATTTAATCGATGACAAATACACAATAAAAACACTGGATTTTATTCATTCCATTGTCTTTAATCTGAATCCACAATTCCCTCAAATATCTCCTCATATTGCCTCAAGACAAGTTTCTGAGTAAATACTTTCCTCCTCGGTCCATCCCTCACACAGTGAGATCTCCAAACTTTCCAGCCTCGACTCCTCTGCTGATGTGAGGCTCAGGCTTTGAGTAAAATTAGCATAATTTAGAGCGATTGTGCCTTCCCCACAAACTTCTTCCCAACGTGCTCCAGCGAGCCCCCTCTCGCCCCGGCTTGCTCTGATCCGACGTGTATACAAAGCACAATGTTTCGGAGGCTTGTTTTTCTTGTTCTTGAGCTCCACAGAGGAAAAAAAGATGAAGAGGAGGCAGGGCAGATGTCAGAAACTTATCCAAACATCATTGATTTCCATGGGTTCTTGCTGGAGCTGGCACAGGTTGGTTTCCCGATCCGATGCCGAGGTATTTGACAGAACAACCAGGAAACCTGTCAGGATGATTAAAAATGATATGAAGGCGCAAAAAGCTGTCCGCCCACACCTTTCCAGCTTGCTAACACATATTTCCGTTCAGTCCAAAAGCCTTTAACGAGAGAGAGGTACTTTGATGCAGGACTCTCTGGAGTGTTTGTACACGTGAAGAAGAAGAAGAAAAGGAAAGAAGCAGGCATAGGCCAGAAGAAAGAAATAATTGGCCACACTGGTCGTGTGTCCAGCTCTAGACCCTGTGTTGACTACACTCCTGCTTCTGTAAGTGTTTGACCTATCTGCCCGTTTGAAAAGCTCTATCTAGGTATATGTGCACCTACTGAAGCATGAAAGCCCTCAGAGGCAGCGTGTTAGACAGCCTGAATGGAGAGAGGTGCAAAGGGGGCATACGAATAGGATAACAGGAGGAGACCTGTCGAAGAAAATACCCATCTGGACAAACAGTTCAATCTAGCAGCAAACTTTTCCAAAAACAAGTGAAATAATCAGACGCTCGAATGAGATAATATCACTGCTTCATGGTTCGAGGAGAATCAAATGATGCAATCTTGACGCCACAGCGATATAATGTCACTTGTTTCCTGAAAACAACTGGTGCTGCATTTAAAAGCAGTCTCAACCCCCTGACTGATTGTTTTACTCCTTTTTTAAAAAAGGATGCAGGCTCTGCTGTCTGATTTCACTAAATGACCCTCAAATGAACCAACAAGTGCTTTGCCAGGTGTTGAGATCAGCGACTCCCCACCAGCCTCCTTGTATTTTGAAGTGTTCAACAAAAGAGGCAGGTGCTTTTGTGCTGCAACAGATGTCAACGACATTTTATTTGCAAGCCAAAAAAACAAATGAGACAAATGCTGTTTTACAGCTGCCTCCATGATCACAGATTATTGCTGTAATTCTGCTGCATCTCTGCTTTAATTATAGACTATATTAATCTGTCAAGGAGTCGACATGCATTTGGTCACTGGAAGATGGAAATTGAAGTTAAAAGCATGTTTTTAAAGGAATTTAAATGTTAAAAAGGGGGGGTCTGTTATGCTTTATTTTCTCTCATAGATACCCCGTTAAGACGGTGGACATTCGTATTAAACACAAAGTAAATTTCCAACAATGAGCTCGCTGAATGTGTGAGAGATCCCTGACTTCAGACTGCTCCAAACAGCTTTTTTTAAACTCATGAATCCGTATGATCAAAGAGAAAGGACTTCCTTATTTGATCTGAAGCACATTCTATCCTCCCACCTACTAGAGCCAATGATACCATATTACACAGATTCTTAACTCAGAGAAGGCACTTAACCTGTGGAAGATATATTGTGAAATATTGCGAAAAATTGAGAATTCTGCAAATCATGTTCCGAAAGGTAAACGCTGTCAATATTTGTAATGTTAATTAGACAAAGTGTGTTCGTCTCACCTCAGCCATTTTTATTGCTCCAAAATAGGATCATAAAGCACACAGGCTGGCCAATAATGTCAGTAAAACCTGTCATAAATGTTGCATGCACCTGGCAAACTGAACTGTTTGTATTGCAGTCTAGCCCAAGTTAACTGAATGCGAGCATGTGGGAATATTGGACTGTAACAGGCATTCTGAACGTGAGAAAGCAAGTCACCAGTGCTCTGAGATAATGAGCTGTTGCACATGAACCCCGCAGCCCGTGACGTCGTCCAGGTGTTGCAAGTTAATGCAACCCTTTCTTGTGTTCGCAAACATTTCTCGACTTTAAGCTTCACTTCTCTGTGAGCCTCGGTACTGTGAAAAAACACTGTAACTGTCTGACATACCTGGGCTTCTGTGTTTTTTTTAAAAAAAAAACAAGAAAACCCACCATGTCTTTGCACACGAAGGATGTGAGGTGTACGTGATCTTCTTTGCTGGCACTGAATTAGGAGATGTGTCCAGTGTTAGTTAGATTTTTGGTTGAGCTGATTTAACATTAGCTTAGCTGAGCCTTATCTCAGGGCAGTGGTGTTCATAGTATTCACAGAGTAGTCTACTTTCAGATGGCACTCCTTCGTCCCATCCCATCCGCTGTTGACTTCACTAGGAAAAGAAGAAAAAAAACCTCACAGTGCCAAAGTGAGATGGGTCTCACTTCTTACTTATCTTCACGCCCTCATCCAGGAACACTGACTTCATTTCATATTGCTGAGCATATTTCAGTTTTTAAATTAAATACTTTATTTTTCTGTAATTTTTGCTCATTTGAATACAGCATAGCTGCACTGATTTATTTCTATTGCTATTTCCATGTGTTCCTGTTACTATTATTTAGTAGCAGCGCATTAAGAATCAATCATGTTCACCTTACATCCCAGACAAGTCACGTCTGCTGCTTTTAGAAGTCATTGCCGACAAGGATCAGAGAACATATTGCAGCATTTAAGCACAGAGCGTTCTTTTATTCATCGGCTATCCCTTCAGCCTTGCTTCATTTCGGATGTGCTGAGAAGGGGATTGAGACCCAATATTGGCTCACCCCACCCTCCCTCTACAGTACTTACAGAAGGACAAGAGACATGGCAGGAGGTTGAGGATTGGAAGATTCAGCTGCTGTGTAGCATTAGGACTCACATTCCCAAATAGATTAGAAACAGCATCTGAGGTACACAACAGGCCTCTCAGGGATCGGAAATACCTGGCGTGAAGAGCTGCACCTCAACATTCGAGTGTGTCCGAGAGCTACAACTGCATATGAGCCTCGTGACCTGTGGCAGATGTGGAATTGGACGTAATGAGGGATGAGAACAACTCAGTGCAGACTGGCTGATGGACTCGGGGGGGTCAGAGTGAAGGATAGCAACCAGAGAAGCAAACGCGTCTCTCAGAGCTCATCAAAACACCAAGTTTCAGATGAGAGATGGAGTATCCTGCTGTTTTTTAACATGGTGACTGTAGTCGTTATACGGATGAGTGGAGCGGGAGGTGGACAGAGGACTAAATGAGGAGTGAAGATGTAATCATGGTTGGACAGCTGTGGAGGATCTGAAGAGGCAGATGACTCTACAGCTGTGCTGTTACAGTACTTCAGCTTCATTTTTTTGAGGTGTGTAGTCAGAGACTGTCAACAACCTTCTCTCAGAGGCAGAGAAAAGTGGTTCTTTGCAAAGTTTAGTTAAAACCACAAAGACAAGATGGGAGCTCCTGTATGACTGGATGAAAGGTGCTGTCTCAAATTTTATGAACATGTTTTGATTTTTCCTGATCCTAATGGCTTTACTGATCACTCAATTTTACACTATATACCAATTTATCAAGTTCGCGCCGAGATAGCAGTGTTATTCACGAGTAGAGATGTTCAAATTGCAGTATTGTCTTTCAGTCTTCCATGTTGTCTTCCCTGCCAGCTGCCTGCACCAGTACCAGTGAGCTCTAATTACATTACTGATAAAACTTAATGTGATGTAGAGATGTTTGAAAAGTGCTCCAACTCATTCCTGAATGTAAACACAGACAAACTAGTCAGAGTATCTCATGACAGAGACGCATGAGCAGGATTATCTGAGAATGATGCAGCAAAATGTTGTTGAGTGAGTGGTTTCTTCACTTACTGTGGATAAGTGCAGGAAACATTTTAACTTGTAATCTGTTTAACTATTTTTTTTCCAAATGCTACAAAAGGTTTCTTTTGTTTTTTTGTTTTTGGTGTAAATGTAAAGTTTGCAACTATAGAAAGAAATAATAGCCATATACTTACATTCCTTATGTTAGTAAGCTCTGTGATGATTAATATAACCAGTAGTATGAATATAACCAGAATCTACTGGTGCTAGCATGCCTACAGGCTGGACGTTTAAGCTTTAATCTGTTTGAACTTTTAGACACAGTCGTAAAGTTTGCATAAGCTTACTCGGGCAGATCGGCAAATACAAATAATGAAAATGAGGCAGACAGTAAAGTTGTAGATTTTCACAGCTGTGCTTTGACCCCACCCTATGGGGAAAAAACACCATTAAGGTGGCGTTTTGCTAGTAATACCTCATTTCATTTGATTTAAAAAAATATTATTTTTATTCATCATATAGTGAACGACAATATTAACGTTCAGGTATTTGTGTTATATTTGTTTTATTTTAGGAGTATAACGTCCGGTCCACTCCTAAACATGTGCTGTGGTAAACCTAAATGTAATTTGCCATTCCGGTCACATGGAAGTGGTGTTTTACGTCACCAAAAACTGAGCTTTTAAAAATGTCTTCCAAGGTGAAGAAACTCAGTCTCAGCCAACTCAGTTTCTGCTTTTAGATATGTACGAGGAAAAACAACATTTTATCTTACAAAGTCAGATGTGCGAGTCTCTATCTACATTTGAGACAAACTGTGCCCTTGTATTGTTTGATGGCTTCTGATTGGCCAACAGCTATATGGTTGGAGTTACATAGCAAAAAGCACCTCCCATGGTGTGCTAAACAGGTACAGGCTATATGGCTGGGATTTAATGTAGACAGAGATATTTTTGAAAAGGAAAAGTGGTCAATTTTAAAACATATCCATGCACTTGTAGATTTATCTTTAGGTGCATATAAATGAGTAAATTCCTCCATTATCACTTCACGGGTCTTTTTAGAAAACATTTGCTTTTACTGTCATCGTCTTAGCCATTAATTCTAATGTTTATGGCATTTTGCCCAGTGTGTTCCCTGTGTTGATTTCGCTCTCAAGGACTTTATTTTTCTGTCATTTTGACCCCCATAAAAATCAATGTAAAATGAAGCACTCAGCAGTCGACGCTGTTATATCATCAGTCAGAGCTAGTGAGATTTGATTGATAGACAAATACACAGGGAATGAATAATAACAGCAGGGCTGGATGGGCTGGTGATTGGATACTGAGTATAAGGCAGAGTAGACTTGATACATAGAGAACTGGGAAGGTTGCTGCTTGTGCAGATCAGCCAGGTAACCTCAGATGAACTGAACATAAAGTTCAGAGGGTGGACAACTCAACCAAACAGGCGAAAAGAGAAATATGCAGTGGATTTTAGGCCTGAAGAGCACAGCTGAGGAGGTGAAGGGCTCCACACTGGGGTAGAGCCCAGTGGAAAGTCAAAAAAGAGAGACTGGCTGCAGGTATACAGCGTGAAACGTTTAGAATAATTAATTTATTAAAATGAGTTCCTTAATTTGTTGGAGCCAACTGTGTGGTGAATTTTAAAGGAAGACTCTTCAATCTGTTCAAGTGAGCACTTTGATTTTTATGACTTGTTTATTTTTGTTTCACTGAACTTAACTTTTCCATATTTTTGCTGTGTTGCTTGTTGAAACCTTTGATATGCTTTGCTTTTACACCTCTGAAACGAATCTAAAATTTGATGAAAATTAGCAACTTTAAATGGTGAATGGCCTGGTAGGTATTTAGTGCTTTTCTACTCTGATTGAGCACTAAAAGCCCTTTGTGTAAGAGCTTTAAAGCACACAATCACACTCTGATGGATGCATTTGGGCAACTTGGGGTTCAGCATCTCAGCTGAGGACACTTTGACAGGGAGACTAGAGGAGCTGGGGATCAAATAATTGACTTTCTGATTAGCAGATAACCCACGTCCTCATGAGTCACAGCAGAGATTTCCTTTCTTGAAACCTCTTTCTGCTATTGGTGCAGAAGGGAGTCAAAATGATAAGGGGGTAGTAAAACACGCTGTTGGGCTTAGGGGGCATGCACAGTTTCATATCTGAAGGGTGGGACATCATAATAAAGTTTAAAAGTAAGAATTAAGATTTGAAGGGAAGCAGAAACAGGAAGTCTTTGGCACCCTATGAGTCTGCTCTGTGCCAGCTCTCACTCGCTTCAGGCTCTATTACAGCCTTGACCAACTCCTTCTGTCAGGCCAGATCCAACCATAATCCCTCTGTGGCACACTGAAGCCAGGAGCTTGGGGCTGGGAGCATGTTTAACATCTCGAGTTCTCTTATTCCACTATGGGGAAAGCCGTCTTGGCATGACTGCGCTCCAAGATCAACACAAGGTTGACGGCCATCTGGTCTACAGCGCTGCAAATCCTCAAATGGCAAATACCACCCACAGCTTGGGCTCTGTCTCCCCAACAAACACAGCAGCAGCAGTAGCAGCTCCAACAATCAGTCAGTCAGGCCGGCGGCCTCAGACCAAACGAGGGAGATTAGATCAAACAAACGCTCCCGTGTGTGGGAAGGTGGCACGTCTCTTTAAACAGAGAGGTGATTGGCTTTGTGTTCTTTTATTTATAGCAGCGTTTATCTGAGGGAGGAATAGACTCAGTGAAGGCCGCGAGGCTCAGTCATCCAAGGGGACAGGGTTTGTGAGGCAGTCAAGGCTCTCCACACCACATGGAAAGGGGCTGTGGGCACAAGGGTACTATTATCCTCCTTCGTCGACATGCCCTCTCTGGATAATCATTTCTACGAGCGCCACTATAAATCACTTTTAGTGCAATGGAAACATCTATTGTGATTGCCTGCCCTTCTATTGGCAAATGTCATCATCATAATAATACCTGGGAGGGTTGGCTTTACTGTGATTATGAGCACCATGCTGATGCGGGTAGGTGCGACACCAAATAAGTGAAGAACATCCTCAGGGGGCGGATGACTTTTATACAGCAGTGACACGCTCATGTGTTCAGTATGAAAAGTTCTGTCGAGTACAAACAGAAGGTAATCCTCAATCATCTGCTTTTACTCAGTCACTGGGATTAAGTTTTGTCACGTTGAGAACATCATTTTACTTTTATGGCTCTGTCACAGTAAATCAGCCACTTAGTGATAAGAAAAGCTTTGGGTCTTTTTAGAGGTTATGAAATAAAACACATTAAATTTTATATAAATTGTATTCAGATAAAATTTTATTATGGCTGTGGTAAGGTGTGAGTAGGGACTGATTGAACCCAAAATTTAACCTTTAACCTCCTAAGACCCGAACTCTTCCACAGCATGCATTTTTAATTTCTCTTTGATATTTGGGCTGATTGGGACCCGATAAATGTAAAAACAAAGAATTACCAGATTTTTTTTTTTGCCTGATTTTTGTTCTAAGAAAAGTTAGAGGCACATATGAGGATATTCGTTTAAAATTTCGATAGAACAGTAGCAGTATAATGACCTCGTAAGTGGATATCAGGCCCCTGTAGAGCAAAATTGAGTATTTTGGTCTAAATAACCCAAAATGTGATGTTCACATATGTGGACGCCAGGTCCTAGGAGGTTAAGCGTGTAAAATGAAGCCACAGGAGATGAAAAAGAAAAGCTGCAGTTCCATTAATGTCCACATGAGGCTGCCTCTAAATTTGAGTCGATCTCCATAGACGCAAGAGTTAAACTGCCAAATTTTACAGGTAAAAAAAAAAAATCATATTTACAGCCTGCAACAAAAAGCAAATGTGCCTATTGTGACCACTTTTATCTTTCTTAAAGCACAACAAATTATATTTTCTTGTATTTATTAATTTTTGGTGCCATTTTTGTCCGATGTCTCGACATACAGAGCTGTAGCTATCCCCCCAGGTCCTGACAGCATTTTTAATCAACAAAAAGCAGACTGCTGGATGGTTGAACTGTCAAAGCACTTTTTTAGGTTTAATTAGCAGGCATCTGTTAGTGTGCATTGCATTTGCACAGTTTATGAATAATAATAACAATAATAATTCTGGCTCCAAATAACAAACAATGGCCAAACATAACCCTAACACAATAATGTGTTCACACCAAACATGAAACAAAGGAATTCAATCCCATTAAAAATCGCATGGTACCACCACCTGAAACTGTCAAGCAGATTATATGGATTGTTCAGTCTTTTAAGTTTTCAGTGGCGAGAACAAGCTTACATAATACACATAATTGAAATACCGCAAGACACTGACATAATAGTGGAAACAAACCAAAATGAAAACAAATCCTAAATAGTTCTGTTAACACATTGGCGCCGTGCGAGGGCCGCATTAACGAGCTAACCATGCTAACGCGTTGACGCTGTGCAGCCCTCGCACGGGGCGATCCGCGTTAACTCGCTGACGGAGATTTTCCGCATTAATGCGGTTATGGCGTTAACGTCATTTTGACGAGATTAAAGCTGACAGCACTAATCCCAACACTAACCGAAAACCAAGAATTTAAGAAGAACAAAGAACCCCAACCAAAATCGGCCAGTTACCGTGGCACGGACTGCTGGTGGGATGAGGATTTCAGTCAAAAGCTGAAATCAAACTACAGAAACATATTTTCAGAAGAAGTCGTACAACTTTACTGGCTTTTAATCAAGCCCTCCTCTGTTTCCCTGATCTGTCAAAGTGCGAACCTGAAACAGACAGCAATAGCAAAGCTTGTCCTCTATTTTTGACTGTTGGTCTGACCAGGCGAAGGCTGACAAGTTTTTTCAACGCAACAGGAAATGTTTAACTGGCATGAACAGTTTGCTTTACCTCACTGGAAAGACTGTATATAATCACACCTTCATGTTTAGTGTGAACTCACCGTAGGGCTTCAAAACTAATCCAAAGCCATCTTTTGTATACATTCTTTGATTGCACCTACTCACCAGAGTCCCTTCTGCTAATGTACAGCAGCATAACTCGGACAAACCACACACAGAACATAGTGAACCAATAGTTTTAATTGTGAGTATTTTTCAAGTGTGATTATAATTAACACATTCTGTGTTGATTCTTTTTTTTTTTTTTTTTTTTTTGGAGGAGAAATGTTTGGCTCTTTTGCCATCAGAATTGTTGTCTAAAGGCAAAGAAAGATGCCCAACGGATTTACTTTACCAAATTGACCATCCCAGCCTTGCCGTAATGGTCCATTTGATTCACCTTTTATTGTTTATTTTATTTTCACTTACTGAATACGGGACAGACTTGACTGGGGGAAAGAAGGGGAGAAAGAAAGAGGGAAAGAGAAACAGCTGAGAAGAGGGACGGGGGAGAAGGGCAAAAGACAAAAACCAACAAGAACGGGCAGAGAAAAAAAAATGCATATATCAATCACCTGGATCACCTGCTGAGAAAGAAAAAAGAAAGCAAGCAGAAGAGAACAAGAGTAATAGAATAAACAACATCACAATGATATATGGGAATATGACAGTAAATACTAAATATTAAACATTATTGTGCAGCACATAAGATCAACAGAACACAGTGTGCTTTGAGGTAGGAGCCAAAAAGGGTGTAGTTTGTGGGTGTGATCACCCGTGTGTACACCTGTGAGCATGGACGCGCTTGTTTTTTGTTTTTTAAAAGGTTCCTTCATGTAATAATCTGCTAGAGGGTGTGGGGGGGCCACAGCCCCGTCCTCCAGGGCGTGAGGCAGGTGTGGAGGAGATCAAAACTCCAGACATCCAGAGGCCCCCAGAACACAAGAGACCAAGGAAGACCAACAGAGGGGCAGCTGCGCCACTGTCCCGGAAAGAGCTGAGGAGAGTCCCAGATGAGGGCTCACTCAGCAGCCGCGGAGCAGAAGCCAGGGGGAGTTGCAGTGACGCGCCCGAGCGAGCCCCAGGCTCCAGGCCCCGATAAGCGGCCGCCAAGGAGTGAGCCGGTGTGTACCTGGAGCCCATCCCCGGACACAAAGAACCACCAACGCACCGATGTCTGAGGGGGTCCGCCACTGGCAGGGGAAGTGGTGGTAGGGGGAGATAGGCCTCCAAACCTTGGAGGGCCTGAGATGTCCCCAGAGAGGTGGCGCCTGACACCCAACCTGACATATAGACACAGACATACAGGCACACACAGATACAAACATCCATTCCCACCTTCATGCTCTCATATGCACTTACTCCACACTCAACCAACGTGGAGACAGACATAAAGAGACGTTGTACACACGATCACACTCCCCAAGCGTACTCTACAAACCGGGTCTAGGTGCCCCCGCCCCTGGAGGGGGGAACTGCACCCAGACCCAGGTGGTGTTTCCCTTTTCCCTGCGGTGGGGGGAGGCAGACCGCCCCGACTCCGCAGCAGCAGGAAGGCTCCACACTCCAGACCGCAGTCGGACGGCCAACTCCTCCTCCTAGCCCCCCTGCTCCAGCAGGTCGCAGAGAACGGGGGTGAGAGAAGACTCCAAACCTCCCTCCACCCGCTCATTGTAATGTTGATGCATGTGTGTTCTAAGGTGCATTTAAAACCCAGGAGGGCATGGAGCTACCTGCCAGAGAGCAGCAGGTAAGCGCATGGTCCCTCCTGCTAGCCCTCAATGTCTACGTGTATTTAAAATTGAGAGGTGGGCAACGATGCCAGGGGTGGGGTGTACACCCTGATGGTACTTTGGACTCCGTGTATCGTGCCCACCCCCAAGATCCTATATGTATGTGTAATGAGAGTGTGAGTAATGTGAATGTCTAAGTTGTGGGATAAAATTGAGGCAGAGGCAGCCAGAAGGGGACAGAGGGGGGGGGGTAGCCTCCTCTGCACCCTGGTGACATACCCCTACTCCAAGGCCCTGCATGTGTGGGTGGTTGTGGTGGAGCGGGAAGAGGGAGGCAGCTGGAGATGGGGAGGGAAGGAAGGGAGGGGCAAGTGACCCCTCCCTGGGGCCAGCTCCCCCGCTGACCCCAGTAGGCACCCCCATACTCCGCGACCCGCCAGGGAAAGGGGGCCCAGGCCCATCCAGACCGGGGCCCAGTGCAGCAGCGCCGCCCGGCCCCACAGAGCCCGGGACAGTCCACCCAACCCCACCACAGAGAAAACTGCACCCACCCCACCATCCACTCATCTTCCAGACTACATAAGACAATAAACACCCAGGCTGAGATCTTCCTCCACCTCTCCTGTATCTCCCCCTCCTGCAGAGGGAGCTCCTGGGGAGAGGAAAGCTCCTGCAAGATGTGACAATCTCCCCCACCAGTTGAAGAGCCCCCCAGGTGGCTCGACGCACCGGCGGCACCCTGCTCCAGGGCTGGGCCCCCATTCTGTGTTGATTCTTATAAAATAGCATAGGAAAAAAATATTTATACTTTTATGTAAGTAGAGGATAGAATGTGAAGACTGCAATTACAGATTTGAATGTTTTAAATAAACATAGTATCTGTTTCCCAGTATGGAAGTATTGGATAGTTATGTTGCATTTTTTTATATTTTGGCAATTATTTTACCAGAAATCTAAGAGAAGATCAGTTAAACTGCATGGCAAAGCAAAATTGTCCTTAAGGCCTTGTTGCTGCTTTTTCTAGTGCTTTAACTGCATTGAATGACCTTCTGCAGGAGATAAAGTGTGCTCCTTTCATGGAGATAACCAGCTGTCATTAATGCCTGGATGGGAGACTCTAACCCGTGCATTGGTTCATATGTGATTTTTTTTTTTTTTTTTTTCTCTCTGGTCAGTGCCTCTGACCTGCACTTGCCTGTTAAATTGCTTAGAATTAGCATGTACGACAGAACTGGGACACATAAAAGCTGCCATTTGCTTAAGTCCAATGTGCCGCGTCAAACAGGCAAATCTTATGAGCTGCATGCAAAGAAAGAGAGAGAGATATCTAAGTTTGAAACCAGCTCCCAACAGTCTTTTGTAAACAGTATCTTCCAGGACCCTGATGTCAAACATTACCAAGCACAGAACTAACAAAAGGAGTTCTGTTGTTTGGGATCTGGGATGCATCAAATGCGTTATGTGTCAGCTACCAGTGTAGTTTCCTGCTCCCCTATCATCCTCCCCCCCAAACCCATTACACCTATCTTATCGCATTTTCCACTCCCAAAGCTTTGCAGTCACATTTTCTTTACTTGCCTTCCTAAAATTAAGGATCTTGCCTGCCTGCCAGGTTAGCTGCTCGTAGATCAATCCCCTGCCTGTTTAGTTAATTGTCGGCAATTGTGAACTGTGTGTAATTCATCCCTCGACGTAATCCATCAGCTGATCGATCGTATTGACTCACAGGAGTCTTCCTGTTTCGACGTGTGTTTATCACAGCGGTGTGGAGAACACGTGTGGAGAGAGGCTGATGGATGTTTGTCATGTTGATGAATATGAAACAAAGCACTGAAGCAAGGCATACGTTAACATGA